>NW_007250348.1:131598-311933 GCF_000164805.1 Carlito syrichta
CCTCCCCCTACCCCACCCTCACTCCCGCGCAGCACCCGGGACGTCCCGTCTACTTCGTCTCTGGCTCATCTTCCTGGCGTTTTCCCCCACCCTCAACCCCGAAAGCCAGGCATCCTCTGAGCATCAGGCCACCTCTGCTCAGCTGTGGCACTTGAGTGTGGCTCTATTCTCTGTTTTGAAAGAATGTGCTTGCATTGCTGCCTAGAGTTTCAAGACTTGTTTTCATTCTGTCTCCAACATCCTTCTTCTCATTTAAAAATAAATCCGTTGCTTGCTTTTAGTTGAGGCCACCGTCTCCCCACCCCTCCACCCCAAAGCGAGGACTTCTAGTATTTTCCGCAGAAGATGGGCTGAAGGCACCTTTAGATGCATACCAAAGTTTTTCACTATTTTTTTTCCTTCCTGGGCACTGACCAGGAGGCCTTGGAGGTCAAGCGAGACAAGCCTTTACACCCACACCTCCAGGGAGCGCTGTTGGCTCCCAGCCAGGGTGCAGAGCTTTCTGAGTCCTCTTCCTTTACCTCTCAACACGAGGATGTGCACCACAAATACCTTCACTACGGAGGACCAAGAGAAGGCTGCAGTTTTATCTCTGAATTATTCTTAACTTCTCCTGGAAGTTCCAGTCCACTGGATTGGACAGGAACACACAGGAGCAAAGAACACAGGCAGAGGTGTCTAGAACACAGGGTTGGCCTAAGGTGTCCTGGTGAATGAGATGCAATCTAGGAGGGGATAAACTTAAAAAAAAAATGTTTTTTAAACCAAGAGACTGGGAAAGCGGAGTTGGAAAGACTATGGGAGCCCTCTGAGCTTTTGCATGCATGTAGCATATTTACCACTGGGGGAGGGGATCATATAATTTATTCCCCGCTATAGGACACGTTCAGTGAAAAGACAAGCCATTTATAATTGTGCCCACCTGGGACAACGGAGTCACTTTAGTGATCAGGAGTCCTGGGATGGTGGCCAGGGATGGAAGAGAGCACTGTAAAGCTGTAAAGTTAAAAGAACAGTAAAGAAAGGCCCCCTGCATCCTGGCACATCTCACCACCCTACTCCCAACAAACCTGCTTAGGACTCAATCCCTGAATCGGGGAGAATAGATCTATTTCCCTAGACTATCACTATGACCATTGACTGGGCAGGAACCCTTAGTCATGATAGCTTGTGTCAGGAACAGACTAGAGGCAGCCTTTGCTGGTAGGTCAGAAAGAAATGTGCCTGGCCTCTCCTGCACAGTGGGCAAGAGAGCTCTGTAATAATTAGGAGTTGGGAGACCTGTGTTCCAGCCCTGGCTGGGCCTCTAATTTCAAATGGAAATCTCCCCCCCCCACCAGGTCCCTGTTTCTTTATGTGTAAAATGAGAAGCATAACACCCACCCTGCTCACCTCACGTGATTGCTTTAGAATTATATTTTCAATTCCAGGAAATCTATGAAGGCTTACTCTAAGCCGGGCCCTGTGCTGAGTGTTAAAGATTCAAGTATGCGAAAGATCTGGTCTCTGCCACCCAAAAGCACAGAGTCTAACCCTGGAGAAAGACTGGGAAACAAATAATTTCATTGTGTAACAATGTGGCAGTTAGAATATAAAGACCTCAATGAAGTAAAGAGGAGGGAAGAACTTTTCCTGAACCTCAGGGTGTTTTCCCAGAATATGTGAATCTTATTACCTTGAATTAATCCAGAGCAAATATTTATTGAAACCTACTGTGTGCCAGACACTGGCTATGAAGATACAATGATTTAAAAACTATACATCTTGTCTTCGTGGACCTTGAAATAGTCCTATGAGTCATAAACTAAAATGAATAAGAGATTGTTGTTGGCATTTCAGGCAGAGGAAAGGAATGTCCAAAAGCAAAGGAGTGGGATGTTCTGAAATTTCTAGTAACGCCCCATGCTGCAGCAGTGGCAGTTTTGGAGTAGTGGCCAGACCAGTGACAGGCAAAGTGGACTAGGATTCGATTGGAAGGGGGTTAATAAACACAACTAGCAACCATGATCTTCCTAGCAGAGGAGATTTCGAGTCCAGACTGACACTGGGAAGTGAAGTGGCTGTTTGGGGGATTTAGAGAGATCATGCTGGAGGTCATGTGGCATAAATACCACTGGAATTTAAGGAAAAGAGAGAGTACCATATTCTGCAGAGAATAAGAAAAATATAAGTTTATAGTGATGTGTAACTAATACTATTCATGTCTGATGGTGAATTTATTGCTTCTGATGAAATGACACAGCATCCATTATTGTCCATCCTTGTAGGCCAAATTCATGGCTAAATGCTGTGTTTGTTGACCAAAATCACAGAGCTATTGTAGTACATGATAAGTTAGAAAATATATACCAAGTATCCTAAACATTTTTTAAAAAATTAACTCAGTACTTTTTCCAAAGTTAAAAAAGAAAACATATATAGGAAGATCTGAGTAGGAATCTTCATTTATTCAATTTTTAGCCATATGATTTTGGTCAAATTTAGAATATTTTAATCTATAATATGGGATTAAATCTTTAAAAAATGAAAATTATGAAAGATATGTATGAAGCAACTAGCACAAGTTTTGGGTATAATAGAAGTTCAATAAATAGTCACTATTGGCTGGGCTCGGTGGTTGTAATTCTGCGCCTTTGGGATGCTGAGGTGAATGGATTGCCTGAGCCCACGGGTTTGAGACCCACCTGGGCCACTTGGCGAGGCCTCTTCTCTACAATAAGTCAAAAATTAGCCGGGCATGGTAGCGCGCCTGTAGTTCCAGCCACTTGGAAGACTGAGGCTGAAGGATCGCCGGAGCCCAGCAGGTCGAGGCTGCGGTGGCCGGGAGCGGCCACTGCGCTCCAGTCTGGGCGACAGAGTGAGACTCCAACTGAAAAAAAAAAAATAGTCACTACTGTTTTTGTTGTTGGAATGTATCCACAGAAAGCAATCCAACATGGTATAACAATAATAATAACAGATAAAATGTTTACAGTATCAGTAAAATGTGTGGGAGTTGTTAAAACATACAGTTACAAGAATGGTTAAATACATTATATAGCTATATCTGATGTGGCCATTAAAATAAAAACAATATAGTTACAAGGAGATATATCTGAACCAGTCTACTCTGTGATAGGACAGTCAAGTCTAGTTGTATCAGGTCAGCGGCCTACTGTATATGTTTTCTAGAACATTTTCTAGAACATTTTCTACTTTGTTATGTGTTGAGCTGTTCCTTCATTCATTTCTTGGCTCATTAGTTCACTCATTTAGCCAACATACAGTGGTACCTGCTAACTGTGAAGCCCTAAGCCAAATGCTCTGTTTGTTGATCCAATCGTAAATGGTTTTTGAGGAGGGAGTAGTATATCACTTTAAGACTGATACATACCACGGGTGACAACATTCACCTGTTTTAAAGTAAGTCATGACTCCATTCAAAACTCTGTGGCAAACTTCCAGGATGAGTTGTAGAGAATGCTATCTGATGCTGATGTACAGACTGTGGCCAGCTCAATTCCAGAACATTCCACTAACCCTTTGAGATCTCTGAAATTGACATCCTTGAGATTGTGCGAAATGTAGTCATCTTAGTCCATTTGAGATGCTATAACAAAATACTATAAACTGGGTGACTAGAAACAACAGAAACTTACGTCTCTCAGTTCTGGGGGCTATAAGGTCCAAATCAAAGTACTGGCATATTCAGTGTTTGGTGAGGGCTGGTGCCTTCACACTATGTCCTCACATGATGGAAGAGGTCAGACAGTCTCTGGAGCCTCTTTTATGAGGGCACTCACCATATTCCTTAGGTGTCTGTCCTTATGATCTGATCACCTCCCAACAGCTGTACTTCCTAATATCATCACAGTGGTGATTAGGTTGCAACATATGGATTTTGTGGGTGACACAGACAGACTGTAGCAGTTATACTTATGGCCGTGGGCACAAACTCATTGGCTAGGAATTCAAGAACTTCCCAACCACCTCACCTCTTACTCTTTTCAGTTACATATCCACCAGCTGCTCATTATACCATGGATTCTAGGTTCCTGCTTCTTTGCCTATAACTTGGATTATATCCTCTTCCATGTTTGATGGTTTCATGTTTTCCTGGGATTCTTTCCAAGACATTCCTTTCACCTTGCTGCTCTCCATTAGCTCAAGGTCACGTTCCTCAGTTCTCTTATTTGGCTTTATGGATGCCTCAGGTTTTAAATGGCATATTCAAAATCCAGATGGCATGGGTGTGCTTGACCAAAAATGAGGAAGTTGGGACGTTAGTGTCAAGTTTCAATCTAGTTACTCCTGCTGTTAGAAACCTAGATGCTAGAAGTCTAGCGTCAGAGTCAATGAAGGTAGCCAAGAAGATAAGGGCTTTCTTTCTGCTTACTCTCATGCTAGATTTAACTCATCAATGTGTGGTAAACCAAGTCAGAATACATTCAGCCCTGTAATCTTAGAAGATGCCCTGTTTTAAACCGAGTTCTTCACCTTTGGCTTAGTTCTACCTTTAGTGTTATGTTACTTTGTGTTCATATCCCTTTGTTGCCTTCCTTGAGCATTCTGCTAACTCTGTGAAGAGTTTCTGTCATCCATTTGTGTAAAGAAGAAGGAAAAAAGGAAGAGATTCAGGGAAGAGGGCTCACACCTTCACTGCTGCAGTCATTTAGGGATATATTTGGCCCTGGCCACACGAGCCTGTGCTTTTACTTGTAGTTATTAGGCCCAGATGTATTTCGGGTGGTGATGAGGCCTGTCACTTGCTTCTAGGCTAACTATATTAATTTCATGTTATAAATTTCCCCATTACTTTGAGAATCTTCTTTATTACTAACTTTAATAATAGCTATGCATTAATTATGCCTTTGAATGCTAGACTAGCCACTTTCTTTCTCTCTAGTTCGTATACAACCCTGCTAATCATTACTCTTACTTTACAGATGAAGAAACCAGGACCCAGAGAGATTAATTAATGTATCCATGGAAGCCCATTACTCAGTGGCTCTGGAAATTGTGTGTGTGTGTGTGTGTGTGTGTGTGTGTGTGTGTGTTTTGAAAAGAAAAGATGCAGGAGAACAAGTTTATTCTGAAACTATACACACACACACACACACACACACACACACACACACACACACACATATTTTTTACTACATCACATTGCTTGCCATAAGGCTTTCTAGAGTTGACTAAATCTTTGGATTGAACAGTTCTCTGAAAATCCTCCCATAACGGTAGTTTCCTTTGTCATATTTTTTTGACAGCTCTTGTTTGAGAAGTGGTTGCTTATTTACAAAGTACTTTTTAGTTATACCTATCAATAAGTGTCTTTTTGTTTATTTGTTCACCATGGCTAGGCACGTGATATGTTTTGGTCTTTGGATAAATTGTTCATTGGGAAAAGTTCAGTGTATAAATATAGAATAAATTGCAATGTTGGAGCCATTTCTTTCCAGGCCCTGGTTTTGTAACACTTTTTCTCATAGAGGAAAGTAGCTGTTGGATGCTCACAAGTGAATGAGATACAAGAGAATTTTGTTGTAGTTCTTAAATTAGAGTAGGGTGGGAAATCCAACATTTGGGGATGTTCTGAGTGTTGCAAATTGTCTTCTATTCTGTTAAGTATTGCTGAGTAGCTAGTAACGAAAAGTGAAAACAGGTAAAATGAACCAGCTCCTCCAGGAAGTGCTACAAATTTACATATTATCTAGAATACTCGGTTACTGTAAAAAGGTTCCTTTTGACGGGTATTCTGGTAACTCTAGTGCACATTTCTACACCCAACACACAGACAGACCTCAAGGGAACAGACAGACCTGAGTCCAGATCGGCTCTCGTTCACAAGCTTAAAGACCTTGAATGACACTTAACTTCACTGACCTTCTTTGCCTCTTGATTGAAATGGAGATAATAAAAGCTTCTTTACAAAGGAAATGGGCTAAATCAAATGACACTTAAGATTCCCTTCAGCTTTTGCAATCCAACCTTCAGTATGGGAAAAACAGGCCTGTCACAAGTAGACTAATATCTGAACAATGATGCATTGAGTTTTCATCTCATTTGGGCACCATTTCAGACAATTAGCAACTTGGCCTTAGACGGCCCGGAGAGCCCAGATTAAGGTTCATAAGAATTAATATGTGCACCAGGCTTGCCAATTTAACAAGCACTCTTAAGGATTTTGTCTTGTTTAATCCAAACTTCTTAAATAAGTTTTCATCATTAGCCTCAGTAGGAGAAACTGAGTCTCAAGGAATTGACTAGCCCTTTATTTAACAAAAGCCCACTCCTTCTAATGAGAAATCCTGGGAGCCTTTTATGATATAGTTCTGCTTCCTACCACTCTCTTCCCCTCTCCCTACCTCTTTCCTTTTGTCCCTTTTCCTCCTCTTCTTATTCTCTTCTGTGTCCAAATATTCTAAATTTAAGACAATTTTTAGTCATGTACTGAGGCCCTTGAATAGAGCAGGAAAGTGCATCTAAACAAAAAGGTGATATCAATAGTAGTTTCCAACTTGTGAACTCCTCAGGTGGGCTTGGAGTATAGCAGATAGAGTATGAAGCTCTACAGGAAACAATCTACCAAGGAGACTATGCTATGAATAAATGATATGTCTCACTTATATGTGCATAATCCAATTTCAAATATGCAAATATGCATACCCAATTTTGTGGTTCATAAAATTTAAAAATGTAAACAATTAACTGATTTCATATTTTTCCATTTAGGCAATTAAAAAATACATTTAAGTATAATTGCTATACTCAAGACAACATGAAATTTGATATCAGTCAAATTTGATCTTAGTCAACAAAAGAGCTTACTAACAAATATGACTTTACCGGATTTTGACTCCAGGAAGTAAATAGCTTTCTAAATGGCACGGTTGCTCAGACACTACAAGGTTTGATTTCTGAAAGACCCCGGGGAAACCACATCTACGAAAGAGTTGAATGCAAAAGTTCACCAGCTGTTATCCAATAGGACAAGCTTAACTGAGTATTTCCTCTGAAGTTGAGTAGCCAAGTGAGTTAGGCAAGCTATGCAATATCCCTAAACTGTAGTTTCTGCTTCTTTAAAATGTTACAGTAATAGTTCAGATCTCAATGAAGTATTGCAGGCATGAGAGGACAGATAAGTGAAGTGCTCAGTTTAGTGGTTGGATGGCAAAGAGTGTTGGCTCTTTCTACCACCTCCTCCACCACCACCACCATCATCATCACCACCATCACCATCTCCACCGCCATCAACTCTACCTCTTCCACCCCACCTCCACCTCCACCACCATCACCATCACCACCACCTCCATCATACTACCTCCACCTCTACCACTTCCACCTCCTCCACCACAACCTTCACCTCTACCACCACCACTACCACCACCACCACCATCACTATCACCACCACCTCCATCTCCAACACCTCTACCTCCACCACCATCACTACCACTACCACCACCACCATCACCTCCTGAACCACCACCTCTACCACCAGCACCTTCACCACCATCAACACTATCCCCTCCACCACCACCACCACCGCCATCACCACCACCTCTACCTCTTCATCACCTGCACCTCCATCACCACCACCATCACTTCCACCTTAGCCTCCTCCGTCTCCGCCACCACCACCATCACCACTGCCACCATCACTACCACCTCCACATCTACCAAATCTGCCTCCTCCACCACCACCTTCACCTCCACTACCACCACTACCACCATCTCCATCTCTACCTCCACCTCCACTTCCACCACCATCACCCCCACCTGCACCTAAACCCCCTCCAACTCCTCCACCACCACCTCCACCTCCACTACCACAACTGCTGCCACCACCTCTACCTCCACTACCACAACTACCACCACCACCTTTACCATCTCCTCCACCACCACCTTCTCCATTGCCATCACCATCACCACCACCTCTACCTCTACCACCTCCACCTCCACCACCACCACTACCATTACCATCACCATCACCACCATACCCTCCATCACCACCCCCACTACCTCCTGCACCACCACCTCCACTACCATCACTACCACCACCACCTTCACCACCACCCACAATCATCACAACCACCACCACTGCTATTAGTACTGCTACATCAGTGGAAACTTGTTCTCCTTATCCTCACCTCTCTTTCTTTCTCCCCCATCTCCTTCTCTTTTTCACTGACCCTGTTAGACAATATAGTTAAAGATATGCTAAGATCATGTGTCTTCCCTCAACTGCTCTCAGCCTAGTGTGAAGGGCAGTCATCTCAGCATACAAGAATATAAGACAGGCACAGCAGAGTTTTCTAGCTGGAGAATAGAGATCTATCAGAAGTTTGCAAAGCCACCAAGCTCAGATTCAGGTGTTGCTGATGTATTTCTTTTCTTAAAATCACTATAATTCTTCATGAAAACACAGGCAAAACTGACAAAAGATCAGATTGCTCAAATTCTGCATTTAGCTCATCTTCCCTCCTGTCTGGGCCCCTCCTTAGGTCATCTCAGGAAAAACAAACACACAATAACAATAACAAAAAACTTACCCTGATACCTATAAGAAGCTCCCAGTCCTCAAATGATGAGATAATCATTCTGCATTGATGGGCAAAGTGTTTCATACAGTCTGCCAGAATCAAGGGTATAGGTACCTTTTGGAGTTAGGGATAATAAAAAAGAATCCTGGTTAACTTTGTTCTCAGGCCAAATGAGCCTTTCTTGATTAGTTAGGTAGCCAAGGGTCCTATCTAGGGCATAGAAAGCCAGACACTTGTCTCAGGCACAAAAGTTTTAAGGATGTGATTTTAGAAAAGTAATCAAAACAAACAAACAATATTTTCGTACAACATTTTGAAAAACAATAGCTCATGCAAACAAAAAATCTATTGTGAAAAGTACAAGGGGGGACCCCCAATAAAAAATGGAATCATCTTATCAAGGGCCAGCCCCTTGTGGTACCGCCTTCTCCCACTAGGTAAGTGGTCTAGGAACCCGTCAGCATCATTGTACCAACTAGCATTGTTGTAAGAGGCTACATTCAACTCCAGTTAATTTTTATTTTTTTTTTAGAATCCTTCAATGCATTTGCCCATTTCATGATGGTGATTTGCAAGCACACTTGCACACACTGCACTAAGTGTTCAGCAATTTTTGACCCGAAACAGCATGACCTCCATTCCCCACCCTTCCTATTCACCCAATCTTGCCTCAACCCAAGTAACTTTTTTTTGTTTCCCCAAACAAAAAAAGTCCTCAAAGGGAAACATTTTGCCCATGTGGAAGAGGAAAAACAAAAAAACAGTAGAAGCACTAGAAGGCATCAAAATTGATGAGTTCAAAAATTGTTTTGAGCAGTGGAAAAAGCATCTTTATATATGTGTTGCATCCAATGTAGAGTACGTTGAAGGTGACTGCAGTTTAAACATGCTAGAATAAATGTGCAACTTTTTATAAATAAATTCCATTTTTTGGCCCCTCCATATATACATACATATTTCTTTCCATGTTTATATATGGTGTTTGGAAGTTTGGAGAAGAAATAAAATCTTTTCACCCAGGAGATCAAGTAAGGAAAGCATTTGAGCTGACCCTAAAATCTGAGCAGGCTATCAGTAGGTCAAGATGGAAGAGTGTTTCGTGTTGCTAAGAGAAGATACTATGCCATTTCCTGGGGGTAGGAAGGCACAGGCCTGATGAGAAAAGAAACAGCAGTTTTGCCTGAGGCAGAGACAGAAGTTGTAGGAAAAAGATGCAAGGCTGTAGTGAGACCATGAAAACATGCGGCTGCTGAAGTAAAACCTTAGGATTTCATTCCTCTGGTCAGATGCTCCCCTGGCCTCTGGATGAAAGATTCTTATGGACCAGAAATCACATGGTGCAGTAGAAAGTACACTAGCCTTAAAGCTGACCTAGTTAGAATTTTATTCTTCTTTTATATGCTTTTATTAGTTATGGATTGCGCATAACAAATTACCTACCAAACAAAACATGATTTCTTTGGGTCAGGAATCTTAACTGAGTTTTGTTTGTTTGTTTGTTTTTGCTTTAGGGTTATTCTCAAGGGGATAATGGAATTGTAGGGCAGGCCTGTAGTCTAATCTGAAGGCTCAATGAGGAACGAAACCACTTCCAAGGTCATTCATATTGTCAACTCATATTGCCACTAACAGAATTCAAAGGCTTTCAGGTTGTTGAGCTGAGAGTGCCATTTCTTCTTTGGATATTTACTGGAGACTACTCTTAGTTTCTGGCCACAAGGTCATCTCCGAAGGGCAGCCCACACATGACAACTTGCTTCATCAACAACAAACATGAGAAGAGTCAGAAAGGGGGTATAAGTCAGGTGAAAGTCACAGTCTTTTATAAACTAATCTTGAATGTGACATCTACATCACTTTTGCCATATTCCACTCATGAGAAACAACCTACCAGGGCCACCCAAACACAACAGGATGGCATTACACAAGAGTGTGAATACCAAGTGGTAGAGATCACTGGAAGCCATTTCAGAAGCTGCCTACCATGGCATTCTCTAGAATGACAGACACATCAGAATCTTGGGGTAGAGATTATAATGTTTAATAGGAAGGAGCAGAAATGGAAGGCTGCTGACCTACACTGAGCAAGTTTATTTTCTTCTGCTATTTTTTGAAAATTTGTCCCTCTGGCATGGTGGTTCCATGACCAGGCAATGGGCTGATTCAGCCTCTCTGTCACCAACTATCTTAGTGTACCACCTCATGACACCCAAGTATTTCCCTAGACTCTAAGAATGGGTAGAGAATGCCCTAATCTGGAGACAAGGAGGCCCTTGAGACATAGGGCTTGTCTTATTTCCCTCTATATTCACAGTGCTTATGATGGTGATGGGCACATGGTGATTGACACCATCATTTGCTGGATAAATCCATTTACATGTGGCATTCTCTTAGAGGCTGGTTCTATAGGCAGAGTCTGGACTTTGTACTGGGGCAGAGAGTCCTGGAAGTGACCCAACCTGCTGAAGTTTCTCTCTCCTATAACCACCAAAGACCTTCTACCTGTGTCTGACTAGAAGGGACTGCATCTCACCATCCAGTCTTGAGATGCTTGTTGGATGTTTCAAAACGATTGCTTTTTAAGATGACATTTCACAACTAAAATGATTCCATTGTGTTCTGGAAATCTTAATTGAATGTTCTCTTTGTCAACCCAATAAACTGCTAGTTTTGCAATAAGATTCCCCTGGCACTTTTCCCAGAAGGTACAGTGTGAAAAATTCACTCACATAACAATATAGTAGCAAACTCCTGTCAGTTAGCTCAGTTTTGTCGATTGGTCACCTTCTGTGTGCCAATCACTGTGCTGGGTGCTGAACACAGATCAGCAGGTCATATAGGAGCTCACTGTGAAAGGACTCTCATGTGCTGTGCTGTTTCCTTACTGGGGAATTTTTTTTCTTGTTTCCTATCACACTCTTACTTGGGCCAGGAATCAACGAGACCTCCTTGCACACATGAAGTGGCCACAAGTAGAGACATAAATTTGCCAGGGTAAAGATAGCCACACACTTGACTCTCCTCCTATTAAAAGGTGGAGTTGGCCGGGCTTGGTGGGTTAGCCTGTAATCCCGCGCCTTTGGGAGGCTGAGGTGAGTGGATTGCCTGAGCCTGCGGGTTCGAGACCCGCCTGGGCAGCGAGACCTCATCTCTACAATAAATAAAAAAATCAGCCGGGCGTGGTAGCGCGTGCCTGTAATTCTGGCTACTTGGAAGGCTGAGGCGGAAGGATCGCCGGAGCCCAGCAGGTCGAGGCTGCGGTGGCCGGGAGCGGCCACTGCACTCCAGTCTGGGCGACAGAGTGAGACTCCAACTCAAAAATAAATAAATAAATAAATAAAGGTAGAGTTGGCTGAGTTTGGTGGCTCAGCCTGTAATCCCAGAACTTTGGGAGGCCAAGGCGAGTGGATTGCCTGAGCCCTTGTTTGACACTAGCCCAGGCAACTTGGTGAGATTGCATTAAGTTAAAAAAAAATTAGCCAGGCATGGTAGCACATGCCTGTAATTCTGGCTATTTGGAAGGCTGAGGTGGAAAGATCGCTAGAGCCCAGCAGATCAACACTGGAGTGGCTGTGAACATGCCACTGCACTCTAGCCTGGACAATAAAGTGAGATTCCAACTCAAAAAAAAAAAAAATGAGGAGTCTATTTCCCTCCCTTTGAATCTGTACTGACCTGAGACTGTTTGGACCAGTGGACAATGGTGAATTCGACACATGGCCGGTCCCAGGATTTGCGTTGGAGAGAACTGGAAACTTCTAGCTGTAGCCTCTTGGAGCCAGGAGCTGTCATGCAATAAGTTGGCATCCAACCAACTATCCTGCTAGAGAGACCACCAGGAAAGGCCCCAAGAATGTATGGAGAGGGAGAAGAACATGGTGGAACCCAGCCTTCCTCCCAACCCTGACAAGGCTCCAGGCATGGAAGGAAGCTGGCTTCATCCCTCCAGACAGCATCAGCAGCCACCTGAATGTCACCAAGTAACCCCAGGTATGCCATCTGGCCCAATTCCTGCCACACAAAACTGTGATATGAAGAAGTGGTGGTTGTTTTATACCAGTTAAGTATTGAGTTACTTTTATGCTCAGCAATAGATAACTGGAACATCTTATAGCAAATAATTTTCCAGGAGATGGGCACAATAGTGGCCACGGGGTGGGGAGATATGAGTTGCTACTGTCATAGCATGAGACTTTCCCCAAAATTTCTTTTTGATTTTCAGAAGGCACTGATGCTATGGTAATAACTAATATTTCTTAATTGCTGTCAAGTATGGCCTTACTCCCTGTCGCTTTGTGTCATGCATTATATATTCTCTAGTGACTAACTGCTCATACTTTTGACTATCTGGAATAAATATTTTTCTAACCTCCATAAATCTCAGTGTTCAAAATTCATCTTGGACAACAGTAACATCAGGAGCTTTCATGTTGCCCTGAGTCTCCTTACTGGTGGGCTCGGTGGCTCAGCCTGTAATCCCAGCATTTTGGGAGGCTGAGGCTAGTGAATTGCCTGAGCCTGTGGGTTCGAGATCAGCCCTGGCAGCTTGGTGAGACCTTGCCTCTACAATAAAATCAAAAACTAGCTGGGCGTGGCAGCGCGTACCTGTAGTTACGGCTTCTTGGAAGGCTGAGACAGAAAGATCGCTGGAACTCAGCAGGTTGACTCTGGGGTAGCTGTGTGCATGCCACGGCACTCCAGCCTGGGTGGTAGAGTGAGATTCCAATTCAAAAAAATAAAAAATAACAAAAAAGAGTTTCCTTAGTGGACATAACTCTGTCTTAGTCAAGCTGCATTTTACTGAAATTATCTCAATTACCTCTGCATATTTCTAGTTCCTACTTGTAAGTTTTTTGAAGGTATGGATTACACCTTACCATGGTTGCATGTATATGTGACTTAGACCATGCCTGTACATGATAAATGATTAACCTAACACTTGCATGCTGTTTTATAGTCTTTAAAGATATTGCATTATTATTCCTGTTGAACAATTGAACTGAGGCTTCGAGAGGAAGGTGACTTTCTTAAGATCACTGGGTTGCAAAGGCCTTTCACTCAGAGGCTTGCTAATTTTCTTCCCTACATACTAAGGATATGGCACACTTCACCCTGGTGGGAGGGAGAGAGCTCAAGCTCTGTCCTCCCCATGGATACATATCCTTTGCTTTCAGCGTCTGGGAAATGCCCCAGGATTCCCTGCTGTGTTACCCTGGGAGACTATTGCTCAATACCAGCAGCTGTTCTGGAGAAAAGGAAAAAGCAGATATTCTGAATGTATCATACATACAATGCAATATTGAATTGAAGATCGCTAATGAGCGAGAACTCTGTAATTGTGCAGTCTACTTCTAGTGAGGTCTAGCTCTTAATTTTCAGTAGGCGTAGCAGGAAGTACCAGTGTAAAAAAATAAAGCATATATATTACTAATACTGTGGCTATATAAAACAATATTTGGGCAAGATGGTTAAGATATGATTCAGCCCTTGTTCATCAAGTTGCTAAATATTATTCAGTGAGTGGAGTCACCATATGGCATAATTGAATTTTCTTGGGAGACTGGGTAAAATATTGTCTTGGATATAGAATTTGGAATTGTGCATGTCTCTGGTGAATAGAGTCTGGATCAAGCTGCAGACTGCTAATTCCATTAAGCCCTCATGCAAAGACTAAAATGCACATGGCAAATGGAAATGGCATAGCCCTGTATGTTTCACTTTATAAGGCCGATTTCTCTCTGAAACTGATGAAGGGTGGGCAGAACCACACATCTAGACACAGATGTAATCTTTAAAGAAAAATGTGTGTGGGCAAGTACGGTACCAGCTGGGAAAGTCTAAATGACTGAAACCTATGACTCAGAAATCTTAAATTGCCTTAAAATTAATGGAGTTCTGTGGGGATGACTCAGTTCATTCATGTCCTTAACTTGCAGGCTTGAGTGCTTGCAGGAGGAGCCATTGTCCAAAGTTTGGAAGATCAGACCCCACAGAAGAAATGGGCCATGCACTTCGGTGTAGTTTAGGCTGTGCATAACAGATCATGTGCTGGAGAGGCAGATGAGCCAGTTCTAGTCCTTTCTAGGGGCTGAGTGACCTTTGGCAAGTGAGTGAGCTTTCATCCCTACAAATGAAAAGGAGAGAGTGACTTTCTAATTTTTGTAATAGATATTCTGATTAGCCAGAGTCCTAGTAAGAAGCGGAATTTACTCTAGGTGGTTTGAATGACAAGATGTTAATAAAGGAATTCCTAGCAGATATGTGTGCCAGGTTAAGAGAACAAGCAAGTAAGAGTAAAGCACCCAGTGTCTAACAAAAGCAGAAGCTATGACCATCTCCATGATCAAAGGACCGAGGGAAAATGGGGTTACTGGAGCCCAAAGAGAGCTGGATCTCTGGAGGAGTCATCATTCCAGGGAAGAAGCCTCTGCCAGAGACAGTCTTAAGCAAGGAGGAAGCAGAGAAGAAATGACTGATCCCTATCTTATCCCTCCCGGTGTTGCTCTTTTGATAGAACTAACTGGAAGCCATGTGAGAAAGGAGTGTAGACTAAGCTGTCCACAGGGCTTGACCTTATGTGATACAGAGCAAAGAAGGGTAGAAAATGAATCTGGAGTGAGCAAAAACAGAGAAAAACCAGCACATATTTTAATGCCTTTATACATTTTATTATGCTCATGTACTCAGGAAAGGAGCAGAACACATTTTTTTTCCTGGAATATCTGAAGAGTGATTTTCAAATGAGAGAGTTTCTAAGGATAAGCATCAATTTTTACTTATTTGCTTATTTCTTTAACCCATCAGAATCTATCACAATGTAGTAGATAATCAGGAAATACTTGTTGAATTAAAGCTAGATCACAAATCAACATTTAAAAACATCTACACGTATAAAGGGCATGATACATGGTAGATGTGCAGTGAATATCTGTTGAATGAATAATGAATGTGTAAGGTTCAAAACAAATTACGTAATCTTTCAGATGAAAGCTTCAGCAAACCTCAGACAAACGTTTGATATTTTAGGTCTTGTAGTCATTTTGAATATGATTTATGGTTGTTATTGCACTATGAAAATGAGCCCTACAGTGTGAAGTAATAAATTAATAGCAAGAAAGGGCTTAAAAGAAATATCTTCTGCCAGTATTGAGCAGTTTGACCAGCAGGAGAGTTTACAAAATAGAATGCTTAGCATGTTCAAATACTCATGAAATCAGCTCCTGATATGTAGATGCACTAGCAGAAGGTTACTTTTTTACAGCTAGGTAGGCCACGGATGGATATCCAGCTGTAGTAACTTTTAGCTTTTTGACTGGAGAAAAGTACTTGATCCTGTGAGCCTCAGTTTCCTTTAAATGCCTGCCTCCTAGAATCCGTGTAATGACTGACTATGATGATGTGTGTCATATTCCTAGCAAAGAGCCTGGCATATAATTTATGTTCACTGCCTCTAAGTTCCATCTTTCTAGTAGGGTCATTGATTTTTCTCTGAATTGATGTATATGTAATACTAAAAAAGAAGATGTTTTCTGCTTTACTGTGAATGCGATATTTAAAAAAAACAGTCTCTTCTATTATGGGGAGACTGTGCATAAGAGAAGCACAAGACATGGTAAAAGTTACAGAACACATCTGAGCTATTGCTTTTCATATTTAGAACCTTTAGTATATGGAGGAGAGTGATGTTTATGTGTTGTCAGTCCTTCTCTTCAGTATCGCTTGACTCATGTGGCAGGTACTGTTGTTTGCATAGGCAGCAGCCATTTTCCCACTTTTCTATGATGGTTAAATCCAGTTCTCTCCGTAGAAACTGAAATGTAAGATTTTGCCAGCCTGTGCAAATAAGCAAAATCATGTGATGCAATCCTAAACAGTGGAAAGTATACTTGGGAAAGGCGGGGGTAAGATTTCCCTCTCCAGTGAAAGAGAGCAGTTTATGCATTCCTGCTTTGTGTGCTATTGTGTGAGAATATGATGCTTAAGGTTTTGGCAGCATGTTGAGACCACAAAGGGAAAGCCAAGAGAAAAGGACTGAAGTTGCTCAGAGGCCTGGTGAAATTGAACTGTAAAGTAACCAAACTCCTATCTCAAGAATTCTTGTGCTTAGAGATTCATTTACAAACATTTTTATTGTTTATGCCACTTTTAGTCATGTATTCTGTTACATGCAGCCCAAAGCATTCTAACTGAAAAGCTATTTTCAAATTTCTTCTGGGGGAAATAATTGAGTTTCTGTGTTTCTGTCTCTTCTCTCCATTAAAAGCCTAGAGGTCAGAAACCACATTAGACATTTTTGATTCCCGCATCTACTTACTTATTCATCCACTCAATCATTCTTTATTTGCTCCATCAATTCAATATGTATTTATCCAATATGTATCAATTCCATTGGTTAACTATTGTGAGCCTTTAGAACCTTGCTGTAGCATCATGACCTTGATGAAGTCTTTCTGGATTTCCATGTCTAACTAAATGTCTTTTCTTTGTGCATACTGAGAAGTCAGTCATTATGTTCTTTTTGGCACCTATTATGTTGTACTGAAATAATGTATCTGTATATCTTTCCAACCCGAGTGTACTTTTTCTAAATATAGAGATTAATTAGTAGTCCCCTTCCTCCTTCCCTCTCTCCTTTTCCCCCTTCTCCTCCTCCTCCTCCTCCCCCTACTCCCTCTGCTCTTCTTCTTCCTCCTTATGTTCAGGGTATAGTAATGTTCTTGGCCACCAATGAGTATTCAGTACTTTTTGTGTGGGCAAGTACAACAGGAAATACAGAAGAAGTACCACAGAGTAGGCAATGACGGACAGAGACTGTGCCTTTTTACTTTGCAATGGTAGTGCACAGCCCAGAGAAAGTGCTTAGTAAACGTTTGCTGAATTAAAACAAAATAATGTACTCAAGGAGAATATATTTTATTGAAATGACAAATGGGACAGAATATATTTTATTGAAATGACAAATGGGACAGAAGAACCATTTTGGAAATGAGTCAATGCTATCTTGTGTAGTATTAGGTAATAGCTTTGTGTCATAAATATGTATCAAATAAATAATTTATACCTGCAATGCATCCAGAATTTAAAATGTAAAATTTTGTATGTTGTGAAGTACTGTTCTATCCTGATTTTTTTCCCCAACTTGGATACCTAATATCTCTGCCTTATTTTGTGAATAGTTTATTATTTCTTTAAGATTTTCAAATATCAACTTCATCATATACAAAGTACTAAAATATAAAATGGGCCAGTTTCTGAAATTTTCACTTGCCTAGTACCTTATAACAGTGTTGTACTGTTTTAATGTGTGTGTGAGTGCGTATACATTTGTTTTCTTTTATTCTCAATGTTTTTCAATAATTCTTAGACATTTAAAGATCCAGATAAACTTTAGGCTCAAATGTTAAGCTTCATAAATATTTAAAAATTATTTTTTAAAGCTGAAATCATATTTAAAATTCTAGCTTATGAGATACAGTATTTGAAAGCACTGTTTTGCAGTTGAATGCCCAGAACTAAAGGAATGACTATAACTTTTGGTGTGGGGGGGGTCAGAGTCTCACTCTGTCACCCAGGCTAGAGCGCAGTGGCATGCTCGCAGCCACCCCAGTGTCGACGTGCTGGGCTCAGGCGTTCCTTCCACCTCAGCCTTCCAAGTAGCTGTAATTACAGGCACGCGCTATCACACCCAGCTAATTTTTTGATATAGTGTAGAGATGAGGTCTCACCAAGTTGCCCAGGCTGGTCTCGAACCCCTGGGCTCAGGCAATCCTCACCTCAGCCTCACAAAGTGCTAGGATTACAGACTTGAGCCACCACATCCGGCCGACTAGACCTTTTTAGCCTGTGATCTTTGCCCAGACAATGAACCAGTTTCTTCATCTGCAAAAATGAGGATACTTTTACCTATGTATAGGGTTGCTAACGTAATCAAATAAGAAAATTCATATACAATATTGAGCCCAGTGTCTGGCACATAGAAAGTACATAATAGGGGTTGTTAATTAGATCTTTACTGTCCCAACATTGTTCTATAATCCCATCAGCTTTGGGCAGAGAAGAAATCCAGAGTTTATCTTGACTTTTTCATTAGGTTGTTTTCAGGATTAAAACTTGAAAAAGGGAAATGTGGCTCTTACGTTATTTTTTGTTGTTATTCATATAAATATAGGAGGAATTGTAGGATTGCTCTGTCATTTTCAGATGTTACTTAGCAAATCCAGTGAAGTGATATATGTAGATGTGGTTTCTAAAATGAAAAAAATTACTGCCATGTGAAAACTGTGATTACCATGTTCTCACTCAGAAACGGACCTTGAACAATTATTGTAATACTGAAGAAAAGGATCGGCAGTAGCAGGAAACTGCCGGGAGGGTGGTGGGGAAGAGGGATTGGTACTAGTGGGAGTCTGCTTGGGGAAGGGGGGCACGCATCTCATCAACAAGGTACCTGCATAATGAACATTTGTATACCTAACTCTGAATTGTGCCCCACATCTTTAAAATAAAAAAATTAAACGTTAAAAAAAAAAGAAAACTGTGATTACATTGCTCACAAGTGTAAAGATTTTACCTAGAGGGCCAAGTCCTGAAGATTGCATGAATGAATTGCTGCTGAATTTTTGATCTTCAAATTGCCTTCATGCTAGCTGCAATATATTTGGGATTATAAAACATAAACCACCTTTGTAACATATTTGCTTTTCAACTAGGAAATATATCCTAGGATCCAGAAACACATACATGACTCACATACAGCCACATGAAATTGACCTCAGTGTCCTTGTCTGAGCTATTTTAAAAGGTATTAACCTCAAAGCATTAATGGTTAAACCTCCAATAAAGATACAAATGACTAATAGAAATATGCAGTAGGGAAGTACTCTTTTACCATATATGACTCACCGTTTATGGAAAACACTTCGTGACATGTCTATTTGTTGGAGACTACTCAGATTTACCTTGAACAATGAGGAAATACTGAAATCCCTTGGTCTTTGTGCCAGAAACTACTCATAACAGTCTCAAAAACTCTTTCTGGTCATTTTACTTTGACATTCTATAGCAAAATCTGTAGCAAAACCCCTAAAATGTGTCATTTTTTTCTCTAGACCAGTGTGATATAACTTGAACAGGCATGGCACAGAGTTGTCAATTTTGATATTGTTTTCTAGTTAACTGGTAACTAGCACATGGTAATGATATGATCTTAAAGTTAGATTTTTAAAACTTTTTTTGGTATGTGACCACAAAAGAGCTTATTGTTCTTTTACTGTCTCTTTGACATTTTTGTATAGTTAATCTCATGAAGTTTCCTTAATTAAATGTAGTGATTTTTAAGGGCACTTCAAAGTATGTAAGTAGTACCAAATAAGAACATTAAAAACCTGCACTATTACAAATTACCATTACAAATATTTGCCAGGAACTTTCTTAACCCAAATATGGGATGTTTTAAGAATTGTACATTAAGGGCAATTTAGGAGGAGAGAGGAATGTTGGTAGAACAGAAGGAGATAAAAAGACCAAAAAAAAAAAAAAAGAAAAGAAAGAAAAGAAAAGAAATTAGAAGGCATCAGGAGCAAATCTCCTCTCCTCCACACAGAAGTATCATGTCATTTGGGATTACTGGGCCCAGTATGGTTGGACACCAAGAAACTCTTCTATAACCCTTAGTTTTGCACAATTAAATTTGGAATTTTGGTGGACTCTGATTTTTATTATTTAGAATGTGAAAGCAAACAACCACATTGCAGCAGAAGGGACCTTAAAATAGAGTGATCTTCAAATTTATTGTTCAAGCCAAGACATACTTTGAGACTGAAAAGAGATAATCAAAAAAGTTGCTCATCTATCATCCCAGCTACTCCAGAGGCCGAAGCAGGAAGATGGCTTGAGTCCAGAAGTTCCAGGCTTCAGGGACCCATAATCAGGTCACTGTACTCCAGCATAGGTGATACAGTGAGACTTGTCTCTTAAAAAAAAAATAAAGAAAATAAAATTACATATTTTTAAGAAATTTTTATTTATTGACTGAAAAATTCACCTTACAATATTGATAAACCTATGAAATAGTTCTATTCAAAACTATTTTCAAAAGTCATTTTTAAAAATTCGAAACATTCTAAGCAATATATATCCAGGTACATTAAAGAAAATGACAAAACTTTTTTTATATTGATTATCTGAAACATAAAAGTTAACCCAAATGAATAAGTAGTCAAGATATAGTTATATATTTTAAACAATTTCTTAGCCATTTAGTTCTCCAAAATCATGTTATAACATTTTTCTGAAGTTTTAAAAATATAGTAGTCTTATTTTTAATTTTAATAAAATTGTTTCCAATCCTCTTCAGAATTTATCATTGTAAAGTTAATAAATTTGAAATTTGACACATTCAACTGACTCATTTCTACAAGTCATATTCTTTTAATTGTGAAAACACTTTATGAGTGCTGAAGTATTTGGTAGGATCAGAACAAATTCTACCCATGAAGAATATTCTTTTTTTTTTTTTTTTTTTGAGTTGGAGTCTCACTCTTTTCTTCATACTGAAAAGTATATTTCAAATCAAATATATATTGTCTCAGTTCCTCTCTTTGACTCCATTCAGAATACTTTTCTTCCTTAATCTTTCATGAGAACTTGTACATCATTTACATTTTTCTCATTGTTCAGTTCTTCCCTTGCTTTTGTAAGGATAACTTTTCACGTCATCTTGTTTGCAAACTTTGCTTTAATAGTTGCAACTTGTTAAGAGCTTTAAAAGCTGTACTTTTTTGTTGCTTATATTTTGGAAGCGGCTACATTCCCTTTGTTGAATACCTTGATTAAAATGTTTATATGTGTATTTGTATATCCACATATTTTGATAATGAGAGCTTTTATTTTGACTGGGAAATTATTTTAACTTGTCTGAATGCTATTTTTAATTATGTTTGTCTCATAATTCCAAAGACACTCTGTCCCACAGTTTTCTTAATTTTATACTTACATTGCATTGTAAAAGCAAATACTTTGATATCTAATGTTTAGCTTTTAAATTGAATTTCTAGTTTAACATTCTAATAGTTTTATTTTGATTTCATAAAATAAAAAGGTTTATTATTGAAATTAATATATCTGGCTTTCTATGTGAAGTAGCTTTTTAAAATAAAACTGGGATTATTTAACTCTGTAACTTTCTTCTGCTAATAAAACCAACACATTAACAATTGTAGTTCAACTTGGTACAGGTACAAAAAAAAAATCTAGAGTCAGGTGGGCTCGGTGGCTCAGCCTGTAATCCTAGCATTTTGGGAGGCCGAGGAGAGTGGATTGCCTGAGTCTGTGGGTTCAAGACCAACCCAGGCAACTTGGCAAGACCTCGTCTCTACAATAAAATAAAAAATAGCCAGGTGAGGTAGCGTGTGTCTGTAGTTCCAAATACTCAGAAGACTGAGGCGGAAGGATAACGAACCTGGAAGGTCAACGCTGGGGTGGTTGTGAGCCTGTGTGCCACTGCACTCCAGCCTGGCGGAGGGAGTGAGACTCCGACTCAAAAAAAGAAAAAAAAAATCTAGAGTCAAAATTGAGTAGAATTAATTTGAACAATGATTTGATCTAACTGAAAAGTCATGCTCCATAGAGTGACTATAATCACACCTTTTGCCACATCGTGTGCTTAATCATAATTTTCAGGTTCTTCCTCCTTGAAATCATTTTGGAATGGATACTGATATTTTTTCAGCACTGTTGGTCTTTAGTTTACCTATGGTTAGTGATAGAATAACAACTTCCATGGTAAAAAAAAACAAATATTGGTGAGCATTTTGTGTCATTTCCTAATTTACTTTTTTGAAAAAAAAATTATATTTTATATTTAACTATGTACTCTTTTAGTTCTTTGATGCCAATATAATTAATAGTAAAAGAAAAAATCTTCTCAAATAAAATCTTTTAAAAATCTATAGATTCACATTACATGACACGACATTTCTTTTCAAACTTTATGTACATTTAATTTATATTTTATTTGTTTCTTATACTCCCCTCTGACTGGTGACCAAGGAACACTGTGAAACTTGCAAACTTCACTATAGCTCTGGCACAGTAGATGGTATACCAGATGACTGGCTGCAACAGCTTTAACTCTTTCCTTCCAGGATACTCACAAATGGAGTCAGCTCTCCCTATGTGCAAGTGTCTAAGTACATTTTGTTTTATTTGCAAGTCTTTTACCTGCTTTTATTTGAGAGGTAAGTTTTGTTTACAGTTTGTCTGGAAAGGGTCAAGAAAAGAAAGGCATTATTTTTGGTCATGTTTCAGAAATAATTATCTGTTGAAGTGGGGTCTCTCTTGACTACATTCATTTAAACTTCGCTAGTTAAATCTTGAAAGAAGTTTCAAGTGCAAAAGGAAGGTCTACCAAACCCAACTTGACTCATTTCAGTGCAACAAATAATTACGACTCTGTGGAAAATAAACAAAAAAAGAAAAAGAAAAGAAAAGAAAAAGAAAGGGGAAATGTAGAACAGAGGAGACACTGAAACAGCAGATGTAAACTAGGCTTATGCTGGGTAAACTGAGATACATGGCTACCGTACACACAGAATAGGTAAATTAGTCAATGTCACAAAATTGCTGCTTAACAAACAACTGCATAACTCAGTGGTTTAACCCAGCAATCATTTCTTCTTGTTGCTCTGTGGGTCAGCTGAGGGTCTGGTCTGATTCTGCTGGCCTTCTGCAAGTCACCTAAAATCAATTCACTGGGGCTGGGCTCTGATCCATGTCTCTCTGGTTCTTTCCTGGGATCAGTAGGCAAGACTGGGTGAATTCTGCTCAAGGCAATAACAGAAGCTGAAGAGAATAAACCCAACCCTGCACCTGCTTTTCAGATGTTATATCTAACATCTCATTGGCCAAAACATGGCATGTAACCAATTCCAGAATCATGGGGTAAAAAGTTAGTCCCCTAATAAGAGTAGAAGGAAAGTGAAGGGTGCAGGAAGCGCCCAGAGGGGTGGCTCCCAAAATGGCGCCAAGCATGGTGAGGACACACCAGACAACAAAGGCCCTAAGTCCCGGCTTCTGTGTGCACAATTCCCCGCAAGGCGAAGTTCAAACCTGCAAGCCTCCAATCCTTAGCCAGCTTTGTTATGCATCCAATAGGACTGTAACACGGCATCAGCCACACCCTACTCCCACGCAGCTCCTCCAATAGAAACATAGCACGGCTCCTTCCGGCCCCTGTCAGGCTAATAAATACAGCCCTCTCCTTGCAACTCTCTCTCTCTTTTTTTCCTCTGTTACAGATCCTCTCTGTAACAGCCCCTTTAATAAATCTCTTGGTGCTGGCCGGGTGTAGAGTCATTACTGGCGCCGAAATTCTTTCAGAAAGAGTTAATATTTTTTAGTGGTAACCTAAACTCCCACACAAGGAATTTCCAGGAAGCCCAAATTAAGAGCTTTGATCTTTCACTTTTTTTATTTTTCCGATGCACTATCCTTTTGTGATACGCTTTACAACATATGTACAAATATATTTCTCTTCAAATATCACAGTTCTATGAAGTGGGCATATTATTACTTCTAATTTTCAAATAAACTGAGATTTGAGGACTTAACCCTTGGCCACAGAGCTAATGGATGACAGAGACAAAATTCCTCATGTCTGAGTGACCTCCCAGCTTCTCCTCTTAACGCTTTTGCTAAAATGATTTACCTAATTATTTGGCACAAGAAATTGCTTTCCTGACTGTTGCTAGAGGCCCTACTAGCAGCTTTGAACACATAACATTCTCATCGGAGCAGAATATAGTTATTGATATAATTGTGAACTGCTAGTAATTTCATTCTACTAAAAAATCGCAGCATGAATGTGTAATATCAGGAAGACTTTGAGGCTAAAGAAAACAAAATGTCTGGAAAAAAGCTGCCATATGTACAGGATTCAAGTGGCATCTGTGTGTGCTCATTACACCCCATCATTCTGTATCTGTCCAATTTGTTCCTCAGGTAACTCAAACAACTCATGGGGTTGGAACTGTGGTGTTCTAAAGGCCATTGGTTTGCTTCCAGCTTATGCCTAACAAAGCATTTTATCATTTTTCTTTGTACAAGACATGCAGACAGTATTTCTTCTCTCAATCAATTGAATAAATACCTTTCTGAGTTATATATTCTTTCCACTGAGAGTAGCATGTTTGTTATGGTGCACACAAAAGCTCCCACCCTAGTCCTCTCAAATCAATGATATTAAAGGTGTGGGTGGGCTCAAGAATGGAGATTTGGATAGGAGTTGCAGCAAAAAAGCTTGCTGAGAAGCAGAGGGGTCCTGAAGGAAGGGGACCAGTCAGGACAAACTAGAGTCAGGCATACTATAAAATACAGAGTTTGGAACTTGCTGGGAGCTGATTTTGCTTCAAACTTTTCTTTTTATAGTTGAAGACATGAAAGACAATGTGAATTTCTATGATTTTCCAAGTAAGTTAATGAATTACAGAGTCACCTTAATCCTAAGTAATGGTTAGTCTTAATTGGCAACTTGGCTAGGCTATGGCGCTTAGTTGTTTGGCCAAATACTAGTCTAGATGTTGCCATGAAACTATTCTGTAAATATAATTGACATCTATAGTTAGCAGACGTTAAGAAAATTCCCCTCAATAATGTGAGTGGGCCTCATCCAGTCAGTTGAAGGCCTAAAAAACTGAGAGTGAGAGAGAGAGGTTTCTAGAGAAGAAGTAATTCTGTCTCAGGACTGCAGCATAGAACTCTTTGCCTGAGTTTTCAGCATGGTGGCCTATGCTACATATTTCAGGCTACCAATACCCACAATTGCATGAACCAGTTTCTTAAGATAAATCTCTCCCCTTTTCTGTTTTCTGTTTTCTGTTTCTCTCTCTCTCTCTCTCTCTCTCTATCACACACACACACACACACACACACACACACACACACACACACACACACTTTCTACTAGTTCTGTTTCTCTAGAGATTTTTAACTGATACAGATTTTAGTATCAAGAGTGGAGGGCTGTGTAACAAATACCTAAAAATGTGCAAACAATTTTGGAATTGGGTAATGGTAAAGACAAAGAATTTAGAAGCATGTGTTACAATAAACTTAGATTTCCTGGAAGAGACTGTTGATGGATGTTAAAGGTAATTCTGGTGAGAGCTCAGACAGAGTGAGATTTACCATGTTATAACAGAGGCAGAGATTGGAGTGATACTGTTACATGCCAAGGTACTCCTGGGAGAAATTGAAAGAGGTGAGGAACGATCCTTTCTGAGAGAGGAGGCTATGGAGGGAGCATGGTCCTGCTTGCTCCTTGTATTTGGACTTCCAGCCTCCAGAATTGTGAGAGAATAAATTTCTGTTGTTTTAAGCCACCCACTTGTGGTACCTTGTTATAGCAGCAATAAGATACTAAAATAAGGCGGGCTCGGTGGCTCAGCCTGTAATCCCGCGCCTTTGGGAGGCTGAGGTGAGTGGATTGCCTGAGCCCGTGCGTTCGAGACCCACCTGGGCAACTTGGCGAGACCTCGTCTCTACAATAAATCAAAAATTAGCCGGGCGTGGTAGCGCACGCCTGTAGTTCCAGCTACTTGGAAGGTTGAGACGGAAGGATCACCAGAGCCCAGCAGGTCAAGGCTGCAGTGGCCGGGAGCGGCCACTGCACTCCAGTCTGGGCAACAGAGTGAGACTCCAACTCAAAAAAATAAAATAAAATAAAATAAAAAAGATACTAACACATCTGGGATCTGATATAATTCTGGGTTATTGATAGACCCTGAGGTTACAAAAAAAAGTAAGACATAGCCCCTCCTCTCAAAAAATGGATTTTATATTTATTCTAATATTTACAAGTAGAATAGTCATGGGCTGGTCTAGAATGTCTGTGGAATAACAGGGAGTAAAGGGAGAATGCTAAATAGTAGGTTGCTGCCATTACTTGAACATCAGATATGAGTTTCTTTATCTAATTTTCTAAATGAGCAATTTTAACAATATGTGTTTTGAATCAAAAGTACCAGGTCTATTTAATCTAGAAAGGATAGGAAAGGTTTCCTGGAAGAATTATTACCTTAATCTTGTCTGGAAAGATAGATGGGGATTGAGATGGACAGGCACTAAAAAGAAAAACATTCTAGAAGAGCAAACTACAGGCAAAGACTTGGAAGCTAGGATGAATAAACCATTATTAAGCTTCTACTGTGTATTGTGAACTGTAGATTTTGTCTTAATGAACTCTTAAGTATTCCAACAAGGTGGGTATTATTTTCTGAACTTCAAGTATAAGAGCATTGAGATTCAAAGACTCACCTAAAGTCAGTGGCTAGGAAGAGGTGGAACTTCTTTGATCTGGAACTCATTCATATTCATGGTGAAGGGCCCAGTCTAGCAGGACAAAAGTATTTTGTTGACAACAATGGAAAAAGCTGGTTTTTGTTTGTTTGTTTTAAATTGACACGTTATAGTTGTACATATTTATGGGGTACAATTTGATGTTTTGATACATATGTGTTGTATAATGATCAAATAAGAATATTTAGTGTCTCCGTCACCTCATACATTTATTATTTCTTTGTAGTGAGAATATTTTCTATTCTCTATTTCTAGTTTCTATTCTAGCTATTTTGTATTATACTTTACTTTGCTTTTAGTCATCATCATACCACTGTGCAATAAAACACCAGAAACTATTCCTCCTAACTACAACTTTGAATCTGTTGTCAGATCTCTCACCATTTCCTGCCCCTTCTTCCCTTCTCAGGATCTCAGAGCCACTGTTCTCTGCTTTTATGGTGTCAAATTTTTAATGATTCTATATATGAGTGAGAACATTTGATAAATGTCTTTCTGTGTTTGGCTTGCTTCACATAAAACAATTTTCATCCATGACCATTCATGTATTTTTTTTTTTTTTTGCAAATGACAGAATTTCTTTTTTTTAGGACTGAATAGTATTCTTTGTGTATGTATACCATATTTTCTTTATCCATTTATCCACTGATGGGCACTTAGGTTGATTCTGTATCTTGGCTATTGTGAATAATGCTGCAATAAACATGGAAGTACAGCGATTTCTTTGACATACTGATTCATTTTCTTTGGATATATACCACAGTGTAATTGCTGGATCATATGGTAATACTATTTTTAATTTTTGAGGAATCTCTATAGTCTTTTCTATAGTGGTTATATTAATTTACAGTCTCACCAACAGTGTATAAGTATTCCCTTTTCTCCATATTCTCATTAGCATTTGCTCTCATTTGTCTTTTGGATAATAAACATTCTAACTGGAGTAAGGTTGTATCTCATTGTGGTTTTGATTTGCATTTCCCTTAGTATCAGTGATATTGACCAATTTTCTTGTACCTGTTGGTCATTTGCATGTCTACTTTTGAAAAATGTTTATTAAGGTCTCTGCCCATTTCTTAATTGAGTTTTTGTCATTGAGTATGAGTTCTTTATCTATTCTAGATATTAACCTCTTGTCAGACGTATAGTTTGAAAATATTTTCTCTCATTCTATGGATTGTCTCTTCGCCTTATTAACTGCTTCCTTTGCTGTGCAAAATCTTTTCAGTTTGACTTAATCCCCTCTATTTATTTTTGCTTTTGTTGTCTATACTTTTAAGGTCTTGTTTAAGAAGTTCTTGCCCAGTCCAATGTCATAAAGCATTCCCCCTGTGTTTTCTTCTAGAAGTTTTAGTTTTGGGTTTAACATTTAAGTCTTTAATCCATTTTGAGTTGATATCTATACATGCTGAGGGTTAGAGTATAATCTCATTTTTTTGCTTGTAGTTATCTAATTTTTTCAGCACCATTTATTAAAGAGTCTGTCTTTTCGCCAATGTGTAGGTACCTTTGCCAAAAACCAGTTGGCTATAGGCTCTTTATTCTGTTCCACTGGCCTATGTATCTGTTTTTATACCTATATCATACTATTTTGGTTTCTATAGCCTATAATATATTATGAAGTCAGGTAGTGTGATGTGTTCAACTTTGTTCTTTTTTTTTTTTTTTTTTTTTAGTTGGAGTCTCACTCTGTTACCCAGACTGGAGTGCAGTGGCATTCTCCCGGCCACTGCAGCCTCAACCTGTTGGGGTCCGGCGATCCTTTCACCTCAGTCTTCCAAGTAGCTGGAACTACAGGCGCGCACTACCTTGCCTGGCTAATTTTTTGATTTATTGTAGAGAGGATGTCTCACCCAGTTACCCAGGCAGGTCTCGAATCTGCGGGCTCAGGCAGTCCACTCACCTCAATCTCTCAAAGTGTGGGATTACAGGCTAAGCCACTGAACCTGGTTTAACTTTGTTCTTTTAATTCAGGATTGCCTTGACTATTTGAATCTTTCTGGTTCTGTATGAATTTTAAGATACAAAAAGCTGTTTATTTCTCTTATATGTGTACCATCTACCCCACTGGCATGTTAAATTAACATTTTTAATTGTCTGAAGATAGAGTGAGAAAATAAAATATCATCAATTCTAGGCTACCTATGCAGTATTTTAATAGCTTGGTGACTATGTCAAAATATATGTAACTATTATTGGGGCAAACAGGAGAATTTTAGCCATCTATTTTGGTCTATTGTTCTGGCATCAATAGAATGCTATTGGACCCAATCTGTTGTGTGGTTTTTCTGTAATGGTGTCATTGATTCTCCAGCACTGATTTCTTCAGTTGAATTGTGTGGTCCAGATTTTTGTATGTTATTGTTGTTTTTTAAACAAATTTTGTCCTGTGTATTAATGGCTATAATATAGTACAGAAAGAGCTTTCTAAATAGCAGTTCATTCAGGACATCCCTGTGCAGTTTGAAGCTGAGAAAGTCAAAATAACAACCTAAATTCTGTAGCCCAAATATCTCAATGGCCATTATCTGCATTCCACTGCTTTATAATGTGGGGATGAACCCTGAGTGGAAGCCTGGAAATCGCAAACATATCACTGACATTTGTTGAACTTTGCTAGATACTGTGTATTGTGCTGAAATATTTAGTGTAGGATCTCGCTCTGTCATCAAGGCAACCCCTGAAGTAAGTACTTCTATCTACATTCTATGGAAAGAAAATTAAGTCTTAGATTGTATCGCTTGCTACAGTGACTCAGTAAAGCATGGTATGTAAATAGGTATTCGCATTCATGGTTATCTAAATCCAAAGTCCATTTTTTTTCAGCCACTGTACTACCCTTTTGGGTATATAGGAGGGTACTCCAGAAATAAATGAATTATTGAAAAAACGATGTTGCCTTTGACACACATGTATTCAAGTCTCTTGGGTTAGCTTTTCCCCCTGGGTTTATATTCCTTTCTTTAAAAAGCAAATGTTAGATTAGGAAGCCTCTAAATCTTTTCCCACCTGTGCCTATCTATGTTTCTAAGACACATTTAAATACTCAGTTTTCTGATTAATTTCAAGAGCATGAACACCTCCCAAATTGATTCTCACCTCAGATGCCTCACATAGAACCTAGAACATGCTTCATTGTTATAGAGAGTGTTGGTGAATCTAGTATTTTTATTTAAGTTATTCACTCATTTTCATTCCTCTTTTCTAAGGCTTTGAAAATCTAAAAATTAGAAGCAAACAAACAAATAAGAAAAACAGAATAAATTGAGCAAAACAAGTTAAATGAGATGATGGTAAAGTCGGTAACTGAGACACAGGAAGACTTAACACAGTTGTACAAGGTGAGTTATATCTCTGGCTATGATTTTCTTAATGAGCAGCTTCTCTAACTGGCAAAAGAGTAGCTCAATGGGAGATGCCTAATTTCATAAAATTGGAGGCAATCAGCCACAAAGCAATGACTGGAGCTAGGAAAGGAGCCTGGGTTTGATGCTACCTGGTGGGCAGACAACTATCTTGGAGTCAGAGCCATCTTCCTGCCAGGCAGAGGTCTGGTTATGCAGAAATAAACTAGAAAAGTCCTAGAGCTTAAGGGAGCTTGTGAGCCTCTTACCTGTTGTATCAGCATACGAAGCTATGAGATGTGCCCTTGGGTATATTAGAAGCAAAGATGTGAGCCAGAGTTGGTGGAGTAGCGAATGGTATGGTGGCTACCAAAGGTAGAAGCTGAGACTGAGGATCTGAAATCAAGTCGTTGATGTACAGGAGTTGACTAACAATTGGAGCCAAAAGGGGATTAAGCCAAAAGGGGGTTGTGAAACCTGAAAGGAAAGCAGAATAGAAGCAGGAGCTAAGCAGGCAACCTAGAGATGGACTGGGACAATTTCAGAGTCGGAATGTGAATTACAGCGATGCTGTGTTGTGTTGTCACCACATGGACTTGAGGGCCATGCTGGGTGTATTTATAAAGACAGGGCAGTGTGGACAGTAGGCAGGACTGGCTATGTGCCCTCTCTTGACTGGTCCCTTAGTCTCTCTAGAGCCCTAGGCAGGGAACTTCTGCTCAGGAGCTGTCTTGAAGCCAGCTCTCCATCTGCACAGGCTTCGCTATTTCCAAATGGCTTCACCAAAAGTCTTGACAGTAAGTCTCGAGTTCAAAATGGAGACTGAACACTCCCTCAGAGCTCTGGGTTTGAATTAATAAGAAGGAAATAGCATTTACTTTCAGGATATGGCCAACTTGGGAAGGAGTGGTCACAGGTGGAAACACCGCTACCTGCCTCTTTGCAGGGCTACAGGCACATCTGTTCACTGCACTGACCGTTCTTGTAAATGCCAGCATTCAAGGTTCATGCTTGACTTAAAGACTGGTCAGGGTCATGGTGTCAATCAAATTGCAGGGAAGGAAATCAGTTCCCTCTACACCACAAAATATAAACTTGCCCAATTTGTCCAAATGAAATGCCACTGGACTCCCCAAGAGCTGTATTTATGTTGCATGCCCTCCCTCAGAGAGCTGTAACTCCAAAATTGAGTAAGAGTTGGTAGGAACCATCATGGGAAGCCTCTTAGATCTGCATAATTGTTCTTTCCCATTTAATTGTGCACTTTGCTATTTCCAACACTTTGTAAACTGTAAAGTACTAATAAATATCAATGAATGTGGTCTATGATGGATTTCACAGGAGTTGGACTTTTTGAAATAGGTGATGGAGAGATACTCAAATGTTTTCAACAGGGAAGGTTTTTAAAATTCTTTATTGCTTTGTGATTATTTATTATTGTTGTTATTGCTGTTATTGTTCTTATTATTATTTCAGAAAGAACATTCTTGCCATACCAGAGGATTCTTCCCTCTGAATTGTGATGTCAAGAACTATGGAAACTTGAAAAGAAAAACCCTTGGATGGCAACCGTTCCTGGTGTAGTGACTCAGGACTCCATGGTGTGAAGTTCAAGTGATTTGGGACCTGAGACAGCAAAAAGGCCACATGGGTCAGGAAATGGAAGGTACTAGAGGGAGGGGCAAAGGTGGACTACAAGGTAGCTCTCTCAAGGTTCTGTGTTCCCAAGTGATGGATGGGTGCTGTATGTTCTGGAGTATTGCAATGAATCTTACTCTGCTATCTGGACTCAATTCATTCATTCCCTGCCATGGTGCATGGTGGACACCCATTGAGGAAAGCAGCTCTGGTCCTGCTCTAAGAGCTGTGTGGTCTATTGCAGAGACCCTCACCCTGGCTGCACAGGAGAGTCATCTCAAGAACTTTTATAACTGTGATGACTGGGCCCTGCTCCAGACCAATTAAATCAGAATCTCCCTGGGAGTGGTATGTCCTTCCTACCTGAAGTGCCAGGTAGGAGATAAGGATGTACCAAGGTTATCAGGGAAGATGAGATGACATACTGTGGGTGTGCAGAGGAAGGAGGGTCTGCTAGAGGAGGTGGCACTTGAGGGACATGGAGAGAGACTGTGGAAACCAAAATTGTAGTCAAGAAAGGACACTGACCTAGAGCCTATGGCTCAGGTTTGACTCTTCATCTTGTTGCTGACCTAGCACTGTAGGTATTTGTTTATCAGCTTCATGTTTTAGCATCTTCAAAAGTAAGCTACCACACACTGCGTAGCTTAAACAACAGCAATTTATATCTCACAGTTCTAGAGGCTAGAAGTTCAAGATCAGTGTGTCCTCAGGGTTGATTCCTTCTGAAGCTGTAAGGGGGACCCAATTGCAGGCCTCTATTGAGGGAGATTCTTGGCCATTTTTGGTAGCATTCTTTGGTTTGTAGATACATCACCTGCACTTCTGTTTTCATCTTCACAAGGCATTATCCCTGTGTGCATATCTCTAAGTCCAAATTTCCCCTTTACATAAGGACACTGGTCATTTGAATAGGGCCTCTCTAGTGACCTAATTTTATTTTGGTTACCTCTGTAAAGATCCTGTCTCCAAATAAGGTCACATTATAAGGACCCGGGGACATCAACATATTACTTTTGGGAAGACAGCAAGATAAAAAAAAATTATCTCTACCCCTCTACCCATTGTGAATATTAGATGCCAGACTCTGCATAATATTATCTTATGAACCCTCCCCCAAACACTGTGCAATAGATAGTGTTGGCCTTGTGTTTAACAAATGAAGAAACAGAGTTGCAAAGAGGTGTAGTCACTGGTCTGGGCTCACTACCAGGAAGCAAATGGCAGCGGGTTTGAGCGTGTGTTGTCTATCCATTGTGTTCCCAGAAAGGATGGAGCAAGTCTGACTGAGCTCCCAAGGCCCTTTCAGGTTTCTGAGGTCTGTATTTTTCTGTGGGGAAAAGGGTGAAAGACTTATTTGGCTTTGCCATTCTCAAGAAAATGCAACTCCGCAGGACTCTTGGAAAGGTATGCACATATTGAATTAGTAACAGGATCCTGAAGTGCCAGCTGTCTTTCTTTATTCATAGCTTTTCAGAGCTGGAGGTACAGTACGGTGCAGGAGGAGGCGGAGGTAAGAGGAGGACAGGAGATTGTATAATTCTTACAGGAAGAAAGCCAAAAAGGAAAGGAAAAATGAAAGCCGCGTCGGCACACAGGCGACTGTGCAGAAGTAAGATAAATGTTCAGCTGTGTCCTGAAATGGTCATGGAACACCAAGCGAGGGGAACTGTTGCCTTTTGCAGTTTTGCTGGAGGCATGATCTAGACTTCATAAATTACTAGTCGCTCTGCTCTGCTCGGCTCAGCTTTGTTTGGGAACCATGTACTGAGGAAGTATTTAGGCTCTGTACTCACAACCATGCTCTGTAGGACCTCAGGGTCCCTGGGGGATGCAGATCCCCAGAGAGGTCATTACCAGGGTACCATGTGCAGAAAAAGCAGAGACAGCTAACAGGGAGGTTGCAGGGAGGCTGCCCAGCAAGACTGGGCTAGAAGGAGGAGTCGAGGAGGAGGGCTTCTTGGAGAACGTGATAGCTGGCTCTTCGGCGGTGAGCAGGGGGTATCAGGGCCAACGAGAGGGAGGCAAAAGAACTAGCAAGGCACCCTTGTGTGGAATAACACTGTGTGGCGACCAGTGTGCATGGGTATTTTAATTTGGGCTAAATGGTCCTCTTCTGATAAAGTGAATAATGTCAAGCTTATCTACTTCTGGGGTGAAGGCAGCATACCTGCCTGGCCTCTTCCACTGGATCTCATGGGGAATGGACTCTTCAAGTGATTTCTCCACCATTATAATTATGTTTTGGCACAACAGGCTTACAGTTGCCAAATATATACTTAGCTGAATATGAATCAGAAAAATCAAAGCACTTTAAGAAAAGAATTAATTATTAAAAGCATATCTATCAAAGTTTAGCACTTAGGAAGTAGCTACAAATTGGTTTTGAATAGAGTAGTGAAGAGATTCTGGACATACTTATTAGGTTCTTGTGCCATAGCATCTTGCAAAGTGTTAGCTGACATAGGTAATAGAAAAAGACATTCACATAACCCCTGCTAACTATTGAAAGTCTTCTATTACTTTCTTGTGAGAACAACCAAAGATTAGCCAAACATGAGGGAACAGATCCCGCTGCGGCAAAGCCTTGTGTACTGTGTCTTCCTGCTGATAAAATGATGCTTAGTTTGTAAAAGTAACAAGGGGCAGAAATTCGGAAACAGAGATCTGTTGTTTGTATAAATAACCACCCCTCCACTGTATTATGCTAACAGAGATATCACATGAAACAATCATTTCATAGAGATACATTTTTCCTTGGAATAAAAACCCATTTTCTTTGTAATGCTAATCCTAATGTGTTTTTCAGAAGAAAATTAAATATTGATGAACTTGTGGATAATAATGTGCCTTAATTCACTGTAGAAACTTTTAAAGAAACTGATATTTATTCTTTCAAAACTATCTTTCTGCCTGTAAACACTTTGACTTCTATTCAAACAAAATTTTTACTGTTAAATAATACATCTGAAATGGAACCCATCTTAGAGGGAGGTATTTTTTAAAAAATTAAATCCTATTTTTTAATGTTTTTAGAATTTTAAAATGCATGGCTTTCTATTGTTTGAAAGTATGCTATGTGTCATTCAAGAAAAACAGAAGCCACTTTAAGTATTTAAGACAGGAGGAATTTATTCCAAGGAATTAGCTACACTGGTGATGAAAGATCAGACAAACTAAACAGAGTAGAACAAAACAACCCAGAGATTAACAAAAGGAGGAAGGCAGGCCCATGCCCACCTGGATGGCAGAGAGACAAGTCTGTATTCCCCAGGTCTAGGGGCTGGGGTCTTCTAGGCAGTTCGAGGCTGAAGAAAAGAGGGAAAGACAACCCAGCCTTTCTCTTCCTCTCTCTTTCCTGTCTCTAAGATACTCTATGGCCAACTAGAGCCCAGAGCCAGTTGAGATGGGAGCTGGGAACTGCAGGGTGCACTGTCAGTCTAATGCAACGCAAACTAGGGCAGAGGAAAGGCCTGGATCGGCACAGCTTGTCAGCCTTGGATTGACTTTGTTTACTTCCCAAGGGAGAAGGTGGGATTGTACAGGCCCCTCTTTGATAATGAGTGGTTAAGGGAGAGAGAGGAGAGACAGTGTTTTAGGCAGGGAAATAGAGAAATGAGCCTGAACTGGAGAACTGGACTCCTTCCTCCCTCTCACCGTCCCTCCCCTCCCTTCTCCTCCTCTCCCTTCCCCCTCCCTTCCCTGTTCATCTTTCCCTCTATACTCTGGAACTTGAAGTCTGCCTGATGTTTTTGGTCATTGTTATTCTTCTTCTGCCTGTTCATGTTTTCCTCAATGCCTTTCTTAAATTGCACCCCACACTCCTGCCTGTTTCTCCCCAGGAAGTATATTTGCTGGGGGCAACTAGAGAACACTCTAAGGGAGGAGAGCATGCACCCTTCAGAGACTGGTAGGCCACTCCCCTCCCCTTGACATTTGTCTTTTTTGCATGTGTCCCTTCCCACATCATCCACTCCCTTCCCACAGCTCCTGAGAGCTTGATCTCCTCCATGTCTCACAGGGTGCTGCATGCAGCAGGGGCCCAAAGTTGTGGAGTCAGGAATTGAAACTTGTCTCCACGGCTAACTACAAGTGTGACATTGGGGAAGGTCTTAATCCCCTGAATTCCATTTTCTCCTCTGAATAATGGAAGGGGATTTCTCAATATAGACTCTACACAGTTTTCATAGGACTAATCTGTGCCATCTCAAGCATATGCCTCGAGCACTTTACGCTCTGATTAGTCATTCTTTTCAACACACCATTCCTGCCTAGGTTACTGCAATAGCCCCCTCATGGTGTCCTCACTTGGGCTCTCAGCTCCTGTAATCTGTCTCCACATAGCAGCCGACAGAAGCCATTCAAATCCCAAGTTGGGTCTCCATGCCACACCTTGCTCACAGCCCTGCTGAGGCACCCATTCTTCCCGTGGCCTTCCAGGCTCTGTGTGACCAGGTTCCTATTCCGACTCTTCCTCTGTCTCCCTTTTGCTTGTCCTCACTTAGACTCTCCCCTTCCTATTGGCTGTCCCGAGACCCTCTTTCCCCACTGCCCACATGGCTAATCCCCTATGACTTCCAGCCCTTTGGCACAAATATCACCTTGGTACTGATGCCTCCTCCAACACTTCTATTAATATTTCATCTCACCCCGCACCTTGCCCAATACCCTGGCATCTCTAAGCCCCCTTCCTTCAGAGGTGAAACCTAGCACATAGGCTTCTCTATGTACCCAGCACAGGGCATCTTCTCACAAGCTTGATCATTCTCACAGGGTTAGGTATGATTCCCTTGAATCTATTTCCACTGGCAAGACATCAGGGCGATGGTTCTGCTCTTGACACACAGACAACAGGGCCCTCTTGGGCCTTCTGTGTCGTCATCACTACTCTGAAAGGGTTGGTCTCCATGAGCTTCAGCTTGTCTTTGGAATTTAAATTCCATTCCATGCACACATTTTGTGAGAGACCATCTGCTCTGCAGGTGGAGACCACCTGCATTTTTTATCACACATCTGCCTCCACTCTCAGGCTGGAGGCAGATTAATAACATGAGACTACATCCACAAATGACACGACACAAAATGAGAGAGAGAGGCCTTCCAAAGATCATCTCCAGAGGGACAGAGCTCTCAGGGAGGGGCTGGCCTCTCACTCCTTTCGTTCAGGGATTCCCCCTTGCTTGAGTTCCTAATATGGATGCTTCATTGACTATGTGGAGAAAGAACAGATGCTAAGATGACAGGGGCTGAGTCAGACTTACATACCTTGAAAGAATGCCCGAGCTCCTCAGTCACTCATCCACTTGTCTGTCCACTCAATGATTGGTTCATTTCTTTCTCCAACTTGTTGTTCTTAAGACACTAGACATCCTTATAAGGTATCTCCAGAGTTCTTACAGTTCCTCCCAAATCCCTTGTTTTGTCCCCACCTACCCACCTCCTCCCACACACACCCTGAGCCACTGTTTATACTGTTTAAGTCCCCATGCCTTTGCCTGCCACAATCCTCATCACCTTTGTAGGTGCCTGTGGTAGAGTCTAGCTGTACTGCTCATAATAACAATGGGCTCCCTGCATTCACCAGCCATACTTGACCTGGTTAGTTACGTAAGTGCTCTGGCCTAAGGACCCTGTATGAGAACGACATGGCATACGTCTCTTCCAGATGAGGTGTTCTCCCAACATGATCTGCCCCTCATCTGCCAGCTGATGACAGCAGGCTGGCTCAGGCCAGAAGTTGATGAAGATAGTGGAGTCATACAATGAAAACTGCCCAGGCAGGACAGCTGCTTGGTAGAGTGCTGTTCAAGGGAGCTGCACACCTGAAAGTTGAGTGAGAGACAAAATGACTGGGGAAGCCACTGTAGGCTTCATGTTTATTTGTAAACAGGTCATTTATTCTGCAAATGCATGCATTTACAAATACAGATGCCAGGTACTGCACTCAGCACAAGGGATACAATGATGACTAAACCAGACCTGGAACTTGTCCACGGGGAGTCTATAGCTCAGCATGAGAGACAGAATTTACTCAGCTGTCAAGGGATGCCCACAAGGTTCTGAAGAGGAATCATGCAGGGAGAACCAGAGCACAGAGTGTAGAGTTGAGGGCGGGGGCCAGTGGGACCGGATTCAGCTTGAGGTTCTGGAAGGATTCTTTGAGGAAGTAAAACTGAAGTTAAAATCTGAAGGTTGAGGTCCCTGGAGGAAAGGAGGGCCTTCAGGTGCAGGAGCTGTGTTCAAGGTGCCCAGACTGAGCAGGGAACAACACTAGGGCCACTGAAGTGAAGCCAGTGTGGTCACTTGCACGTGCAGTGAATTTAGCAATATACCCTGCTCAAAACAGGAATTATTAAATGTTTATCAAAAATATGTGACCAAGTAAATGAACATACGTTTAAACTGAAAATAGGAAAAAATTAAGGGCAGTAGAAGGAAGGAAAGGAATAAAAATTTGGGGATGAAATATGCCATCTCAAGGAAGAAAAAAATCTGCATCTATACAAATATAAGTATATGGGGAGAATCCCAATTTAGTAAATCTCTCAACCTCAGCCTTGTCACAATTAGAGGGAGCATGTGAAAGGCTTTCCTAATCTATCTTTATGATGTGAAGCTGATCAGGGTCTAACCTGTGTCTCTATTCCAGTTAGGCGAAATCCTCTGGAGCCCGAATCTCTCTCCATTGGCATTGGGACGCCTCATCTGATTCATCATGCAGAGGGGAGTAGAGCTTGATTTTCACATATTCTGTAAGATTGAATAAAAATGGATTGGTGGAAAAAATTCACCAATCAATTGATTGAAAAAAAAATGATCTCTTTGGTAAATCTGGACAAAGTGTTTGAGAGAAGATGCAGCAGTCTATTTCTGGTCTCCTCCACCACCACAATGGAGTAACTTCATGTGCTATTCAGTGGTTATTAATGAATGGATAATTTATATTTTACAACATACACTCTTAGAGTTTCCTTGTGCGATGACAATAGACTATACACAGCTACCTTTGTGGAACCTAAAAATGTCATTGCTTGGGGCCAGATGTAATGGGTGGTAAATAATTTAGCAACAAAGCTCTCTTCTATCTATTTACAGTAAGTTAGAGTTTATTCCCGTGGTCAATGTGAAACACCACTTAGTGGATTGATAAGTTCCAAATATATCTCCAGCATAACTTGATTCACACTGAAAGGCCCCCAACAATTCCAAAGATACTTTCATGCCTGGAAGTCCTTGTGCCTTCAAGTTGGCATATGTCTTCTTTTTCCTTCTGCATTTTTTTCCCTATAAATAAATTCAGTGACTGATATGCAGGCCTATTTGTTTGTGTATTTAAATGTATTTTTCACTCCCAAAGGTCCTTTGTATAGAAGCTGTGGCACCTTATTTTCTAGCTGTGATGCTAATGTCTCATGTCTCATGCCTAAAGAGTTTTCAGATTTCCCATGTCCTCACAATAATACTACAATCAAACAGGAAGATCTTTTTCATATATGGAAACCAAGCTTCACAGGCCTTAAGATATTCCCAGAGGTACCTAATTTGTTCTTTCTTTCAGTCAAAACATTTAATGAGCACCTGCTACATGCAAGTTATTGTAGTAACAATGGGCACTGGGTTACAATGCTAGAAAAGACAGAGACTATTCCTGACCTCATCAAACTTTAGTTCTGGTGGAGAAGACAGTAATTTACTGCAAATGGTGATACTGTTACAGCTGTGGTACTAATGGTAGGACACAGGGTTCTAGCAAGCATGCAGCAAGGGAGACTGGTCAGTCCAGGAGGCCGAGGGATACTTCTCTGAGGAAGTGGCATGGGAAGTTGTAATTAAGTGGTCTAAAGAGAGAAGGGGAGAACATTTCAAGTGTAAGGACTAGCAAATGCAAAGGTGCTGAGGCAGGACCTGTTTAGGCCTAGAAAGAAGAACTTCATCAAATGGAAGATGTCTTCAAATTCATGCCTTTTGGCACCAACTGTTGTGCTCTTCTCCTGTAATAATGAAGAGATCAGAAAGCATTTGGCCTGACTGTAGCCTGAGAACAGCATTTCTATCCCAGAAAAAGACTTTTTTGCTCTCTCACCTCAACTTAGAGTGCAGGTTGCTTTGGGAACATGAGGGACAATGAATAAAAACTTATGGAAAATATACCAGAGTCACCTGAATTAATGGCAAAAGATAACTGTGTGTCTGTTTCCTGGAATGAGATGGAAACAATAATTAGAAAGACCCAATGACTGCTGATATTATCCAAATTATATAAACACTTTTCTATATAAATGCTTTTCAGTCTCTCAACAACCATGTGAATGACCATTCTCATTTTATACTTAAGGTTACTAAAGTTTAGAAACTGCTTGCTCAAGAAACTCAACTGACAAAAAGCAGGACTTGAATCTGAGTATTTTTCTCGACAACTGTATTTTCTCCAAGCCAGCAAGAATCTTGGATTCCCCAAATTGCAGTTCTGTGACATTGAGTCAATTACTTAACGTCTCTGCACCTCAGTATTTTCTACTGGAAAACAAAAGATAATAATAATACTTACTCATAGGGTCCAAGTAATGATTAAGTCAGTTCATATCCATGATATGCTGAGAACATGCCTAGCACACAGTAAAACTCCACAAGTGTTAGCTGTATTGTTGATTCTTCTTGTTATCATTGTCCAGAACAACTTGGTTTGATATTTTAATTTTATATTCATAGCATTTGACTCTTCTATTAGCTTCTTCTGCTTTGGTAAGATCACCAAAAAAAAGTACTTTTTTGTTTTAATAAATGGACTCAGTTAAAATTGGATTAATGAATCTTGAACTTCAAAGGAGTCATGAGTCTTTAGGCTAAAGTGATTGCTCCTTTTTCAGACAAACCTGCCAGCCACAACACAAATAGTGCCTTTCTTTCTTTCCTTCCTTTTTTTTTTCTTTCTTTCTTTTTATTTCTTCCTTCCTTCTGTCCTTTTTTTTCTTTCCTTTCTCTCTCTCTCTCTTCCTCCTTTCTTTTCTTTCTTCCTTCCTTTCTTTTTCTTTCTTCCTCTCCCCTACCCCAGCATTTCTGAGCATGATATGGCATGTCAGTGTTGGGTACAGTTCTAGTTCAGCAATTAATATAATAGGAAAAATACCTGTCTTCATAAAATTTGCATTCTACTTAGAGAAATGAAGAAACATATAAGAAAATAAATAACACTGTCAGGTGTGGTGACTTACGCTTGTAATCCCAGCACTTTGGGAGGCAAATGCGAGAGGATTGACTGAGCCCAGGGGTTCAAGACCAGCCTGGACAATTTGGTGACACCTCATCTCTACAGTCAATCAAAAAATTAGTTAGGTATGATGGTGTGCACCTATAGTTCCAGCTACTTGGAAGGCTGAGGCAGAAGGATCACCTGAACCCAGGCTGTGGTGGCTGTGAGTGTGCCACTGCACACTCTACTCTGGGAGACAAAGTGAGACTCTGACTAAAAAAAAAAAAATACAATGAATACTATGTTATATGATAAGAACTTTGGAGAGAAATAAAGCAGGAAGGGAGTGGGGAGTGCAGTGGGAAGTTTTTTTTTCAATAACATAACCCAGGAAAGCTTCACTTAGAAGGTGATGTTTGTGCTCGAACTGGAAAAGGGATAGAGAATGACCCGCATAGCTTCTGGGTTCATAACTTGCTAGACAGACTATTTCATGTTCCTCTAATTGATTTCTCTGAAGAAAGAACCATACCTTATACTTGATTAATTAGTGATTTTCATTCGGTTAGAAAGCGTTTTGTGACTACTTGCTTTGCTCCAGACCCTGCCTTGGATGCTGTGACTTTCAGTGAACGAGGCACCATGCTAAAAATTATTGTGTACTTCACAATATAACTGGGCAGAGGAAAAAGGAATCCATAATGACCATACCATATGATAAGGACTCCAGTTCAGAGCTATGGGGACAAAGGGAGATCATTCTGAATATCAATGATAGGAGGTAGAGAGTCAGGGTCTCAGGATTCGGCAAGAGTCACAGAGGAAGTAACATGAAAATGAGTCTCAATCAAGGAGGAGGACTTTATCAGGAAGGGCATTCCAGTTAAGGGAACCCACACACTCAGTGACAAGCACAAGGGTGCCCTCTGGTAGCTAGCATAGCGGATGGAAGGGGGGTGCAGTGGGAAAAAGGCTAGAAGATGGGCAGGGCAGGGTCAGAGCTCATGGGGCCCTGCATGACCTGAGAAGTGTAATTTTGGAGCTGGCAGGGGACATACAAAGACTTTGAGCAAGAGTGGGCATTGTCATATTTGTTCGTTGAGATTACTATTTCCATAGCTGTGAGCTGGGGAAGGATTGACTTTCTATTTTTGTTTGTGTGTGTGAGTATGTGTCTCACTCTGTTGCCCAAGCTGGGTTGCAGTGGCACAATCATGGCTCACTGCAACCTCAACCTAATGGGATTATAGGCATGTGTACTACTCCAGGCTATTTTTTTTTTTTTTGTAGAGATGAGATCTTGTTATGTTGCCCAGGCTGGTCTTGAACTCCTGGGATCAAGTGATCTTCCCACCTCAGTTTCCCAAAGTTCTGGGATTGCAGGCATGAGCCACCCTGCCCAATGATCGACTTTTTAATAGTACTAGATTCAGAGACTAGAGGTAAGGAGACCAGCCCAGGGTGAGGGACTAGGAAGCCTGTTGAGCAGAGGAATTCAACAGGAGGTGCTGGGCGCTAGATGTTGCAAGGAGGTAGATTCAGGAGGTCTTGATAATCACCTGGCTCAGGACATGAGGGAGGAGGCCAGAAAGGGGCTTAGGCTTCTGACATGAGTGAACAACAGGACAATGTCATTGCTGACCAACATAGGAACTCTGACAGTATACAGATTCAAATTTGGACATCCTGGCTTTCAAATTCTCCAGGGACATCTATGGGGCAGGTGAAAATGGCTGTGGATTTGGGTCAGGAGCTCATTTCCACTATCAGCATCTATTGTGGGCCATGCCCGTGCCCCATAGAAACAGACTGGCCTGTCCTGGGTCCCATCCAGGGGTTCCGTGATTTATAAAGGTCCTGCAATACACTGTCTTCCCACAGCCTGGAGATAGAAGCGGCTTGTTTTAAAAGTCCAGGCATTGCCCTCATGTTAACATTTGTCAGATACTATTTTGAGAATGTGATATTAATTTTCACATTTTGATCTACAGATATTCTCCAAAGGGTAAGTACTCATATTATTATAGTATATAGGTAAGGAAAACAAGGCTCAGAGAGGTAAATTAACTTGCCCAAGGTTACCCAACTATTAGCAGTGGCAGGACTTCAAGTCAGGTCATGTAGCAGGGCCTTCAGTCTTATCACCATCTTTCACCACTCAGGGTTTTATTGTTGTTACTGTGTTTTGTTTTGATTTTTTCACAGCGTTGCTGAAAAGAAAAAGGTAGGGTGGAAACTTCAATTCTGTGAAAATCAACTGTTATTGAGGAAATAGTCACTGTAGAAAGAGAGGCTTAAAAAAAAAAAGACTGGTATTATTTAAAGTCGATTCAAGAATAAAGTCATGGACACAAGAAGCGATGCTTTGGGTTTGCTAGCAGCTCCTCAATGACCTACATATATTCATCACCCAACATCTACAAGCCCCAGCAGACATTAGGGTTGTGCTGTAAACACAGCCGTGAACATGATCGATAGCACTTCTCCCCTGAAGGAGCTTACCAAAATGAGAACCCAAAAATGAGGCTACTGAATTGGCCCCAAGGTGAGTGTTTTTCAGTCACATTTTAGATATCAAAGCCTCAAAAGCAGCTTGGTTACATTGTTGTGCTTGGTCAAGTAACACCCAAGTCTCTTCTCAACAGGGCTCCTATGAAGATCACTCTCAGAATTACAAAGGACTGTGGTAAGCAGGCAGATGATGCAAGGAAAGGAAGGAAGTCCTGAAAGGGAGAAGTGATGATACTCAAATCAGTAGCTGTTGTTCTACAGTCATTAATAATAGCTAGCACTTTCATTAATCTTTAAAGGTGGCAAGGAAGGACAGTATCTCACAGCAACACTGTAACATTGTCATCCCCATTTAATGGATGAGAACAGTGAGGAGCACAGATGTACAGTGATTTGCTAGCTAATAGCAAAACTGGGACTCAAACACATGTGTTTTACCTCTAAGTCGTTTGCCCTGTTTGGATAGCTGGCTGCCTCTCTGTTTCAGAAATCTTGTTGGGATTGCTCTCTTTTGAAATGCTTTGAGAGATCTTTGGGACTGAAGAAAGCTTGTGAAAGACTGTTGGAATGTTTACTAGGAAACAATGATCTTGTACATTTCAGTTTCCGTGACCAAGGCTTCAGCATTGGACACAGAAAACAAAGGCTATGGTGAACCAGTTGTCTTATTTACTGCTGCAGAGGGTAAGAACTCTGGGGAATATCATCTCCTTGGGTTTTACAGGTTTTAATTTTTACATTCTGGAAAAGACAGGTTGGCTTGCTTTTAGGTGGATAATCTCTTGATGAGGTATTTTCGATTCCAGGAAGTTCATGGCTTAATTCAGAAGAAAGGGCCATGGTGATTTCTTGCAGATCCCTCCTAGGTACAAGGCTGTCTTTCTCTGGAGACATCACCACCAGGAATAAAACTGGCCAGAGACTCTTCAACCAAGATCTGTCACACCATGCGCCACTTGCGCTTGGCTCCATGATGTTTCTGGACCTCTACCACATCCTTCCTATAACTGAAGGGCATTACAAAGGTGGCTTTCCTCTGGGTAGCCTGGCATTGGTTCATCCCTCTGTCACAGCCCTATAAGCCTATGTGCAAGGCACTGATTTTACAGCTTCTAGACTCACAGAAAACTCGCTTCACTCAGAATTGTGTTCCTGATAACAAAGAAAAATAAGAGCTCCCCTTTTTCCTTTAAAAAGTGCGTGGGTTTTAAAATATATTTTTTTTCACTAACATTCATATACATGCTTGCTGAGATGGAAAATCTAGAAGAACTGCCAAATTGTGTTATACTCCAACCCACACACCAGGAAAATCCTTAGGGAAACAGTGAGAGGGTGGCAGGGGGCGTTGTTTCATTCAGCAAGAACCTGGTTATATCATTCCATATTCTTTGCCAAAGATTCTGTACCCAAATATACACCCAGAAAAGCTCTCCTGGTGGGTTATATTCCAGACAATAGGGTGATTCCCCCTTCCTTTTCCTGCTCTGATTCAACACCACAGCAGAGCAGAGCGCAGCCTTCCCCATTGGCAAGAATTCTCTGCATACCCTCTGTGTGCTTGGCAAAGTGATAACTACTACAAGCTAGGTAAGAAATGTAGCCCACAGTCCCCTAAAACAGGATTACCACTGGGGTAGAATTGTGCAATGTGTCCTTATAAAGTCATTAAACCATCCGTGAGTCCCTGGAGGACAGGACTCTCATGGTATTTGCATTTATTGTCCTAACACCTACAATGGAAGCTAGATCCTAATAAACACTCAATGATTTTTCCTTGAATAAAAATATATGTAATGCGAGCTTAGCATCTTGATGTTATATTTAATACCACATTTCACTAGTACATTAAAATGTTAAAGCATGTTGTCCAATTAGAGTGTAGAATGGTTTGACATGAGACATATTACAGCAGTTTCTCTTGCCCATACCAGCTCTGGCATGTCTCTCTACCTCTCCTTTTTTCCTTCTCTAATAAACTTTGTTTAAAAACTTTTTAAAAAGAAGGCATATTACAGTCCACATATGCAATAGATTAGTTCATTTATCTCTCTCCCATCCACATATTCATTCTCTAAGTATTTATCTTGTTAATTATGTGCTGCATACTATGCTTTGTACTGAGGATATAGTGATTAATTACCACCTCCCAACATACATCTTCTCCCTGTCTTCCAAAAAATCTATGCTCAGTTGGGAAGAAAGACAAACAAATGATTGTAGTACCTAAAGGTAACTGCTTTGATATACACCTACCTCCCCTCTCCACAGGAATCTTTGCATAATGATTCATATACAATGGAAGTTTGAGTTGAATTCCGAAGGGTTATGTAGTGTTTTTCTGGAATACTGCTATAGTCCAGGGTAGACCTATGTACTCTCAAATAATCTAGTGCCTCACTAGATTGCACTCTCCTGGAAGTACAGGAAACAAAACTTTTAATCTTTTTTTATTTTTTGAGTTGGAGTCTAACTCTGTTGCCCTGGCTGGAGTGCAGTGGCGCACTCACGGCCACCCCAGCATCGACCTGCTGGGCTTCAGTGATCCTTCTGCCTCAACCTTCCAAGTAGCCGGAACTACAGGTTTGCACTACCATGCCTCCCTAATTTTTTATTTATTGTAGAGACAAGGTCTCGCCAACTTGCCATGGGGTCTCAAACCTGTAGGCTCAGGCAATCCATTCATCTCGGCCTCCCAAAGTACTGAGATTGCAGGCTAAGCCACAGAGCCCGTCTATTATTTTGTTTTTAAGAGTACCTTCCGGAGGCAGCCCTATGAGTCAATGTGTTGTACCAGAACTACTTGCTGGTTCTTTGAGTAGTTTCCCAAAACACTTTGAGACTCAGTTTTCTTATCTAAGTTAAGAGATAACTGATATCATCTTCTAGAAATTATTTGTTATGAGAACCAAATATTGTTATTTATATAAAGTACCTAACATGAAGACTGTAAAATTATTGGCATATGGTAAATGACAATACCACCTCTCAATCTTCCTTGTCATATAGCACATTCTGGGAGAATTGAATTCAAGTAAAAGGGGGCAAATTATGGTAGTATTACTGAGTATTTAGGGTGGTAGACTTTGTCCCCTTAGAACATCCACAGAATACAAAATAAAAGGCCGAGTCTTAACGCACACCTACGACAGGATGGGTAAAGGAACAAGACTCTATTTAGATCTGGTAAGAGTAGCGAGATGGTGAGATCACTGAGGGTATAGAATCTTCTTTCTAGAGAAAGGCTGATTTCCAAAGCACATGGTGCTTTCATTGTATTTCCTTCCGGAATGTCAGCCCTTAATTTGACTCAATCAAATACTATTCTCCTAGCCTTGCTCAAGTTTAATAACACCCTCCAAGATCAAAACCTCCCCAAGGGGATCTATAACTCCTTTGACGTCATCAGTATCTCTGTTTGCCTCATCTATTTAATACTGAACTTCAGAGCCATCCCAGTCCCACTGCAGTCCTAGTGAATCAGGAGTGGGAGCGTAGGGTTCAGGTAAGTTAAGAAGAAGGGTTTTGGAGGGCCTATGCATTATAAAGAGTATCATGTTCTTATTGGAGATGAAAACAAAACCCAAAAATTAAGCTGCAAAATAAAAGTGAACTCAACTAAGCTGACTATATAAATGTATTATAAAAACTATCAAAAATCAAATTGTTTTTAGAAAGATTTGCATTTGTGTTGCTGAGTTGCTAGTGCTTGACCTGCCTGTTGAAGCCTTTAATACTGTACATAGTTAGGACCTAGGTCTTGTTTCACTGAGTAAGGTTTGGCTGTAAGTACAGCATTTTCGAGAGTAACAGAGCTTAAGGCTATAGACATTACATGTAAGAGAGAGAAGGCTGCGGGGCCAGGATCAAAACAAAGCCCAGGTCAACCTGGAGGAAAGCAAAGTGAGAACAAAGCAAGGGAGTCCTGCACTTCCACAGGTCAGCAACCTCAGAGCGTGGTCATGTCTTTCAGGTGAAGTGACATGTGGTTGAAAGGTACAACCAGGGTGTCCAGATAATTTATCATTCAACATGGAATCCTTTTTTTTTTCAAATTGGGGTCTTACTTTGTCACTCAGGCTGAAGTGCAGTGGCACAATCAGGCTTACCGCAGCCTTGACCTCCTGGTCTCAAGTGATTCTTCTGCCACAGTCTCCCAAAATGCTCGGACTATAAGCATGCATGACCATGCTTGGTTAGTTTTTTTATTTTTGTAGCAATGAGGCTTCACTATGTTGTCCAGGCTGGTCCAGAACTTCTGGACTCAAGCAGTCCTTCTGCTTCTGCCTCTCAAAGTGCTGAGATTACAGACATGAGCCACGGCGCCCAGTCCAGGATACTTTTGAGAGGGAAAAGGGATATGATTAGTAACTATACTGGGAAAACAGGAGGAAGTGAAGATGTATGTCTACCTGAATAAAGAGCATCAAATGTGAAGGTCATCTTATTGGTTCCTTGGAGTAGGATAAATATAATTGAAACACTTTTAGAAAAAATTTGGTTACACTTTTTCATTTGGTATATGATTGATGTTATTTTTAAAAACTCAAGAAAAAAATCCAATTGATTGGTTGAGCATTCAAGGTCTTCTCCCCTCAGGTTGTAGCTTATATCTCTTCCCACACTCTGCACAAGCAGAACTCAACATGTAGCACCTTTCCCCAAAAAATCTTCTTTTCCTCACTTTAATATTCTCTCCATCTCTTAAGGTCCAGTTCAAGATTAGTACTCTTCTCTTCTCTTCTTCCCCTACCTCACGTCAACAGCACCTAGAGGTGTCAATCTCATTCTGTTATAATCTAGGTGAATCTTTATTTGCTCTCTGAAATTTTTTGGTACACACCTACCTTTTCTAAAGTAAATTACAAGTTAAAAATATTAGATATGATTTTTGTTATCAACTTTGGAGCAATGCAGTTTTATGTTTCTATCAAGTTGCATAGACATGTTCTACCCAATCCCAGTCTTTTTCCCATTTTTCCTCCCCAGTTGTTCTGCCAGATTCTACAGAGTCTCATTCTTTCTTCTTTTGCAAACCTCATAGGTCCTTTACTTTTATTTAATGATATGTCTTTCCCATTGCCTGGGAGCTTCTCAGAGGTGACAACTCAGTCTCCTTAAGATCTGCAATACTCCACACACACCTCTAACTCCAAGCCTAGAAAGAAAAAGCCTAGAATATCCAGTAGATATTCTAATGGATTAAATTCGTGATATCATTTACATTCCGGTTTTACCTCTAAAAATAATGGCTGGGGACCACATCCTCCATTCTCTCCTTTTAGAAAACTAGTAGTAAATTATTTGTGGGGGGAACTGGGAAAGTTGGAAGGACAATAGTTCATTTGCTAAATTTAAAAATAAATTCAAGCCCAACTCGGTGGCTTAGCCTGTAATCCTGCGCCTTTGGGAAGCTGGGGTGAGTGGATTGACTGAGCCCGCGGGCTCGAGACCCGCCTGGGCAGTGAGACCTCATCTCTACAATAAATCAAAAAAACAGTTGGGCATGGTAGCGCAGTCCTGTAGTTCCGGCTACTCGGAAGGCTGAGATGGAAGGATTGCCAGAGCCCAGCAGGTCGAGGCTGTGGTGGCTGGGAGCGGCCACTGCACTCCAGTCTGGGCGACAGAGTGAGACTCCAACTCAAAAAAATAAAATAAAATTAAATAAAATTAAATTAAATAAAAATAAGTTCGTAGTTATGTTATGGAATGATAGATATTTTTAAACTAATGAAAACTCTCCATTTTTAAATTGAATAATATATGGTTGCCGACAGAGAGGCTACAAATGTTAATTAAATCCAAATCTAGATAGTCAATCAGATAGCTATTATGTAAGCTTAATTATTTAACTTTTTTAGTTATCTGATGCTGACTCATGTTCACCATTAGCTGTCTTTCAAATCACAAACTCTTCTGCCTGTCAAACTTTTACAGTGCCTGGAGACATTTTTATTTTATCTGCCTTCTCTTGACAGACTCTGTGGTTTTCTCTGTCTTCCAATTAAGTGCTAACACTGATTCTTAGATAAATCATTCAAATGCACATGAACTCAGTAGTCTAGGAAGGAATTTTAATGACAAGGGAACTCAATTCTCATTTTCTTTCTTTCATCTCAGAATATCAGAAATCACGGAGGTTTCCGTGAAACTATATGTGACTCAGTACTCCAGAGTTTATGCCTGACCACATTTACTGGGAGGGAAGAGAGAAATAAAGCAATTTTAGTGATTCACTTGTGCACCCTCCTCTTGTAGGGAGGTGTGAACCCCTAGAAGAAAAGGTTGCTGCCCAGGTTCACACAGAGCTCCTAATTCAGAGTCTGGCAATTTTCCTTGTTAATCTGTTACTTTGAGATCTACATATTTGGATGAATCTATTGCACATTTCAGAAAAATTCAGGTGGGATAGAGCTGCAATACTGAGCATCTTTCTTTGAGATCTTCTCTGAATTTTCCCTTTCACCATTTTATCTTCCATTGTGTCTAGAATACCCTCTCTAGAGTAGTGGCCTATGATTTAGACATGGCACAGATTTCAAACCAAAGCTCAGAAGAAAACAAGTCCACTGAAACTCAAATAGAGAGCAACAGTGTTGAGAGCTTGCTCTATCTCCAGCTCTCCTGGAGCTGACAACTTAAAACTTCTCATAAAGGTATTTTACTTTCAAGCAGCCAACTGGCAAGACCCATTGTTGAAAGAAGATGCTTTCATTTAAATTGTTCAGATCAGATTTGACCTGAGGCTAGTGAATATCAGTCCTATTTATACACCTATCTCTGGCTATTGGCTGAGGATTCTTGAGTAAGAATTATTAAGAGAAATGTAAATGGTACTGGACTTGATTGGCTGTGAATTGAATATTCTATCAGGTTTATTTCTGAAAAAGACCAGAAAAATTCTACTTACATAAATCAAACATACATCTTCTTAAAGGCACTCCCAGGTTTTCTTTTTTCTTTTTTTTTTTTGAGTTGGAGTTTCACTCTGTCACCCAGACTGGAGTGCAGTGGCTGCTCCCGGCCACCGCAGCCTCGACCTGCTGGGCTCTGGTGATCCTTCCGCCTCAGCTTTCCAAGTAGCTGGAACTACAGGCGTGTGCTATCATACCCGGTTAATTTTTGATTTATTGTAGAGATGAGGTCTCGCCAAGTTGCCCGACGGGTCTCGAACCCGTGGGCTCAGGCAATCCACTCACCTCAGCTTCCCAAGGTGTGGGATTACAGGCTAAGCCACTGAGCCCGGTTGGTTTTTTTTTTTTCAATAAACACGCTGTGTTATAAAGACAGATCTCAATTAACTTTTTTTTTTAAAAAAAAATAGTTGAATCAATAAGAGATACCATTTGTTTAGCATCTATTTCAAGCCAGGCTCTCCTTTCTTTATATGAGCATGAATCCTTTCAAGAACTTTTGAGGCAAATATTTCTTTTCTATTTTATAGATAAAGAATCTGAGGTGCAATGAGTTTAAGTAACTATCCCTTAGTGAAGAGATGTGGACCTCGATAAGCTGGGGCTCAAACTCAGATCCAGTCATTCTCAAGTATCTTCCTTCCACTGAATGGTACTCTCTTAGAGCTCCCTCTGAGAAAAATCTTGTGTGACTCTGAAATTTAACTCAAATGCTTGTACTTCCAGAGTGCTTCAGAATGCATGTTATGTGTCACATAACACATGCATTCATAAATAATCTTTTAATTATTCACTATCTATGAAGTGCTTGTGTGTTCCAGACACTGTGCTAGGATTCAGAGATGGGTCACAAATGACTTATGTTTTCAAGGAGCTTAGTGCCTTAAATTCTCACTTCCTTCCCCCTTAAGCTGTATGTTTCCTTGTACTATGTCTGGCTCAAAGTATGTGTTCAGTCAACGTTTGTGAATTGACTGATCTATGTGGGAGTATATATATGAAGTCTCTGTGTGAATTGTATATACTCCTGGTCTTATAGGCATCTTCCTTTGCTTTCTGTGTGACCTTGAGCCAATCGGTTAATCTCTCTAGATTTCAATATCTCTATGTGCACAATAATGCAATACCACTTATCACATTTAAGGCTATAGGTAAAATTACATGAAAGAATATAAGCAAAAGTGCTCCACAGAGAGCACACTAATTGAAACCCACCATGATAATAAAAAGTTGCAAAGGCACCACAGAATAGGGAGATATAAAGTCAGAAAAATCATAAAACCTTCTCTTTAGCATCACTGAAAGCTATTTTTTTTTTAAGGGTAATGGTCCTTTTCATACTAAATGTTATGCAAAATACCACTAGTATAAAAACAAACAAGCAAACCAAAAATAGAAATATCTCCTGAAGATCTTACTTTGTAAATCACCAATGGATCAACTCTAGTCTTCATGGTTTGCTGATTAGGAAACTGAGTTTCGACAGAATCTAACATGGTTCAAGGATGCAATATATACTAATGATGGAAGACTAAATGCTTTCTCCCTAAGATCAGGAACAAAGCAAGGATGCCTACTTCCACCATGAATATTCAAGTACCAATATTTGTAGCCACTGCAATAAGGCAAGAAAAATAAATACAAGCCAAATAAATTATAAAATAAAACAAAACAAAATCATCTTTTTCTCTTGGCAGATGACATAATTTTCTGTGTAGAAAATGTCAAGAATTCTACAAGGAATAAACAAACAACAACCCAACAACATCCCCCATCCCAATTTCTAGAACTAATAAATTTTAGCAAGGTCACAGGATACAGGGACAACACATTAAAAAATCATATTCAAGCCGAGCTTGGTGGGTCAGCCTGTAATCCCACACTTTGGGAGGCTGAGGTGAGTGGATTGCCTGAGCCCACAGGCTCGAGACCCACCTGGGCAACTTGGCAAGACCTCATTTCTACAATAAATTAAAAAATCAGCTGGGCATGATAGCGCGTGCCTGTAATTACAGCTACTCAGAAGGCTGAGGTGGAAGGATCGCCGGAGCCCAGCAGGTCGAGGCTGCGGTGGCTGGGAGTGGCCACTGCACTCCAGTCTGGGCGACAGAGTGAGACTCCAACAAAAAAAAAAAAAAAAAAAAACATATTCATATATACTAATAAAGAAAATGTGGAAACCAAATTGAAAATGCCCATCCCAAAAGGGTACATACTATATCATTTCCCCATTTATAGAATATTGTTAAAGTGACAAAATTTTAGGAATGGAGAACAGATTGGTGGACCAGAGGTAAGGAGGGGGTAAGTTGGGTAGGATATACACATGACTATAAGGGGCAACAGGATGGATCCTTGTGATGAGGAAAATGTCCTGTATCCTGACTGTATCAGTGTCAACATTCTGGTTGGAATATTGCACTATAGTTTTACAAGCTGTTACCATTAAGAACAACTGGGTAAAGGTACATGTGATGTCTCTGTATTATTTCTCATAACTGCATGCAAATTATCTCAAGTAAACAAGTTAGTTAAAAATACAATGTATGATAATGATACAAAATTACACAATACAAATATTACCTACAGTTTTTACTATTGCAACTGTTACCAGTAAAATTAACATTCAAGAGAGGGGTGTGGAAAGAGTAATCATTAAATAAAGGGGAAATAATTAAAAATACAATAAAATCACAAAACCTTGGGACAGCATTTTTGATACTGATGTGGATTTTTCAGGTCAGCCTGGGCTTTGAGAGTGTCAACTCAGTGGGTCAGCCACCCAAGCCCCAGAGAGAGTCATCAAGGGGCTGGTAAGCCTAGCTCTGGAAGTGTCCTGAGAGTGTTGTGATTTGGTGGGCTGGCAAACCTATCCCCCAGGGTGTCTCAACTTCAAAGTCTCACTTTCTTCTGGCAGCTCTCCTGATTTAGCTGACTCCATTGGCTGACAAGCCAGCCTCTGGGGTGCACAGCTCTTGGCTCCCATGATCTTCTGCAGCTCTTTGTGTGGCAGATCTTCAGGGTCGAGGTTCTTGTCTCATGCCCAGGAAGAGTGAGGGACACACACAGACAAAAAATAAGAAAGCAGGACTTATTGAAAGAACAGAGAAACTCCCATAGTAGGAGGGAATCTGAAGGGGTTGCTCACCTCTGGAGTCAAAACCTGGTGCTTATATGGCCCTAAGCCCAAGCTAGCACTAGCTGTGAGCTGATTGGTCTGCACTTAGATGTTTTGATTGGTCAGATCTAACGACCAATCAGCAGGAGGTAGGGGCCTAATGGTGAGCTGATTGGTTACTTTTTGATCCCAGCAGTGAGTACTTAAGCTCTACCTTGAGAGACTGGCAGGGAGCTTGTTTACCACCAATGCTGAGCCTGGGAGGCCTGCTGGCAATTCCACTACGTTGTTACCAGAGGACCCTCCTGTCTGCCTAGCCTTTCTCTAGCTATCTCCTGTCTCAATATGTGGGTTGAAGGTTGAGACAGTCAGGCTGGAGAAGTCTACAGGAGTATTCTGGGCTCTCCTGAGGATGCTCTAGATAGTCCTGGTTCATGGAAAGAGAAACTGGTGATGGTGAGGCTAAACACTGCTTCCAGCCCAGGGCACACTGGATGGCCTGTGCTGCCCAGGAGAGCTGACCCTGTGAACTTTTCCACTCCGGCTTAGTGAGGTTGTGTTGAAGCTTGTGGTACCTCTGCTTATTGAAGTCATGTAAGGAATGCTAGTGAAGTTTCTCCAGACATTTCCCTTATCTGAAGTAAGGAGGAACGTGTGAATTAACAGAGGTGCACATGCAGATGCAATGAAAGAATCAGCTAGATAGTATCATCATATGACAGAAGCTGACAATGTGGGCTTTTTGAAACCATGGGGAAGCACAGGTACTGTTAAACAGGGAGTAACCTAAGAAAATGACTTTTCACTCTGGCTGTGGTGTGGAGAAGGAACAGGGGTGGGCTGGAGCAAGACTAGAGACTGGGGCATGGGCCAGGAGTGGGTGCAGAATCCAGGTAAGAGATGAAAAGAGCCAGGTTTGATGCAGGGGCTGGAGGTCCCTGTTTCAAGAGAAGAAGGTCTGTTTTTACATGTATTTATAAATAAGCAGAGGAGAGAGTTGACCTGTCTCTGGTTGAGATTGTCTGGGGCTTCTTGCAATGTGTGAGAGAGGGATTCAAGAGAAATCCAAAGGAAGATATTGGAAGAATTTCAAAGAAACATAGTTGGTTGATTGGTATCCAGAATTTAGAGGCCAGGTTAATCTCAGACAGGGCAAGTAATCTCTCTTCCTTTGAAATATAGAAGATGCAGGAATGATGAGAAACAATTCAGGGAAAATTCTAGACTTGGCAAAGGAGGCACCAAATGAGATTGAGAGAATAGGACAAGGTGCTGCTTCATCCATTCTTTTAATGGCAGAATTCGAATTCTTCATAAACTCTCCTGAATATTCCAGTCTGAGGTACTCCACTTGAAAGAAGAAAAAAAGAAAAAATCACAAGAGAAATGGCTCCCAGTGGACTCAAATAATTCATTTTTCTTTTTCTATAAATTAGTTTACATCTTGTGACATTAAGAAAATCAATGCCATTTCTCATGTTTACATAGCATTTGCTTAGTTGAATAATTCTCTAGGGAGTGAATGTCTTTGTGATGGATTTGATGGGAGACATCGTTAATTCAGAAAAGTCTCTCTCTTTATCTGAATGATCTCCTCCAGTTCATAAACTCATAGAACATTGATGCCAGAACTCAAATCTCATTGCTTCCTTTAAGAGTTGAAAAAAAAAATTAGACTAAGTTAGGGGAAGGGCTGCCTTCAAGGTTACAAATTAAGTAAATGAGGCTAGAATCTAAATTTCCTGGATAGTATCTAACTCTTTTTTATGATTCTTTGAATCAGAAAAATGGTTTGCAAATGACTCCAATTTAATACAGCATGGTCATATCACAGTTGCTGATTCTCTTTAGTGGACAAGTCCAGGAAGAATATCCCCCAGGGATTCCTGGGACCTGGAAAATACATTAATAGGAGTGAGTGAAAGAATGAGATCTTAGCTGGTAGGGGCCAAGGTCTACTTTTGAGAAATGTGGCGGTGTTATTATATGAGAAAAGCCAGTGGAAGTGTGTAGCTTGGGACAATGAGGAGAGACCAGGATAGAGAAAGGAAGAGGAAAGGATGTATGGATAAGAAGACAGGTGTACTTCAAATGTCTTGCGTGAACCAGATTCTTCATTAAAAACAAAACCAACACTTCATAGACAGTCCAGAAAACAAGTCTAAGCATTATGTGCCTACAATATGCCAAGTTCAGTGATGGTAGAAGGGAACAGACAGCTTAATTCTAGCAGGCACTAAGTATTCAATTCTCTAGTACTGTTGTTGTCCTTTTTGCAACCTTTGGGGAAGACTTGAATCTTGAACGTTCTGGGCAAATGGTACTGGACTGGATTCTGACACAAATTCACAGAGTAACCTCAGGTATTTCCTTTCCCCTTTCTTGCTGGAGGAAATTAAGGTAGTAAACTGGTCCCTTAGGATCTATTAATCTCTGGTGTGCTGATTGTATCTGGACAAGATGTTTAGGCTAAGCACAGGCAGTGAATTCCATGAATCTAGTTTTCCCTCTTACCTCAGTCCTCAAATCCTGCCGCTGCCCTGGGGAGCTCCAGGTGCCACAGAAGGGCTCCCTATTCTCCCACTTTGATATTGCCCTGGGGGACACAGAGAGCCAGTAGCTCCTTCCCTCACTACTGTAAAAACACATCTTATTTCCTCACGCCCTTAAAACCCTCAATGCCAGCCCCCTGAGCAGGGGTGCAAAGCAGGCTGGCTCTGGCATCATGCAGAAGTGGCTGGTGCCTTCTGTTTGCTGCTGTCTGATTAGTACAGGATGACCCCACCTTGACATCATGCTATACTGAGTGACCTCTGAGGTCTCATGGTGAAAGGAACAGTTACATAATCAGAACAGTTACATGAAAAGGAACAACAACATAAGGAGTTGGGCCCACAGCCCGGAACAGAGAGGAGGTAGTGAGCACAAGAGACAGATGAACACATTAAACTGTGGACCCAGCATCCACACCATAGCACAAATATATTTTTAGGAAACTTTCCAGCTTATCCTAACATGTTATCCTGCACTACTCCATAGCCTTATTCCAAGAAGACAAACAGTGATTCTGAGCTTATGCCACACATCTCTAATTTATATTATGAAACTTTATAATTTTAAATTGCCCAGGCTCTTATGTAAGATACATTTCTCATCATTTAACATAACTGTAGAAAGCCTTTAAAAAGAGATGTGGTTATATATGGTACTCACAATGAGGCATCTAGAAATGAATTCTGTCTTGGCACTTTAGGATGGGTAATTCTGGGCAAGTTGCTGTTCTTCTCTGGACTTCAACTCCCTCACGAATGACTTGTGTCTTTCATTTGTCCATTTATTCATTAAACCCTATAGAGCATCACCTATGTTCCAGGTGCTGGAAAATAAAATAAAACTACTGCCTTCAAAGGCAAATACTTATCTTTACTTATTACATGAGAAATATCAGCTAAAAGTTTGCAAGAGTCACTTCTCTAATTAATTTTTAAAAATTGGATCATGTCATAATGCTTTTTCAGGTTCACATGTCATCAGAAGGCACAGTGGAAAGAACAGAGGTTTTGTCTCCAGAAGGGCATGGGTTCAGTCCTGGCTTTCCTGTCTGCTCACACAAGGCACACAGGCTCTGACCCTCTGTGAACAGGAGATGCTGCCTGTCTGCCTCACAGGGCGGAAATCAATGACTGTGTAGATAAAAAGCACTTTATAAGCTGCAAAGTGATGTCAAATGTTAGGGGTTACTTATATAGGAAAAACTTTCTTAGACTAGAGGACAAATTGATATATAGAAAACTAATCTTTTCTTAACTGTTAAGGTTCAAAATGGTCCTGGATTTTTTATTTAGTTCAATCTTTTGTTGAATGGTATTTTTAAAGTTTCTAATGGACTTTATATAAACCGATGACTTTTGGCAAGGTAGCCATAGAAACAAGCTACAACTTAGTGCACATTTTAGGCTGCAGATATATCTGACAAATGTTCCTAAAAGTAGTACTTGGGAATCTTGCTGGAAAAACCCCTAGAAATAATATATTCCAGCCCCAACATGTTCTGGAGTAAATGGAGTCCAGAAGGAGTTAATGTTTCTGTCTGGATCAAATAGGAAGTTGATGCTAGTAGGGCCAAGATTTTCTCCCTATCTGTTATAGATAACTGGTAACTACGGGGTGTTCTGGCTCTCAATTCAATGTTAGATTATTTCACACATCCTTATTTCATAGCGTTTTCCTTAATTTGTTGCTCTGAACTAGGAACAGGCAGTCTAAATGCTTTGCTCCTTCAACTAAAAATCTATCTATGCTTGTAGCTATTTGTGCTAATAAAATGGAGTAGCCCATTAGGAAGCCAGCCTGCTGTTACTGGTTGTATTCAAGAGATGGAATTATATTGGATGAAATTGACTGAGGTGTTCCCTGTGACCCCTTCTAAAATTTTTGAGTAATAATAATTCATTCTAAATACAAAAGCCTTTATGGATGACTTAAGAATGACCATTTAATGGAAAACAAACAAACCAGCATTCATGTATTTTCATGTGAAGGAAGCCTAGATTTGCATCTTGGTTCTGTTATTTATTAGTTGTCTAAATTTAAGCTAGTTGTTTAACTTTTCTGAAGTTTCTTCCTCAACAATGCCCACAGAGCAAGGATGATATGTTTTCTGAGAGTGCTGTAGCAAATGATCACAGATTTGGTGGCTTAACTTAATCTCTCACAAATCTGGATGCTAGAAGGCTGACATCTTTCAGGGACACCCTCCTTCTGGGGGCTCTCAGGGACACTCCATCCCTTACCCCTATTAGCCTCCGGTGATATAACATCCCTGGGCGTGTGGCCACATCACTCCAATCTCTGTCTTCATCTTCACATTTCCTGGAAAAGGACATAGTCATTGAATTTAGGTTCCATTCAGATAATCCAGGATGGCCTCCTTATTTCAAGATCCTTGACTGAATTACATTTGCAGAAATGATTTTTTCAAATAATGTAACACTCAGGTTCCAGGAATTAGGATGTAATAAGGAAGGGGGTATATCTGTTTGGGGACAACCATTCAACTCACTACAGAGTATGAGGTTTGTGAGCCTAGTATTGTCAGCTACCCAGAGATAGGGTTCAGCAAGTGTTGGTGTTCTCTTACCCAGGCATTTAAGAAAAAAACCTAGTTGCCTACTTTTCTTTAAAAATAGAAAGTGATTTTCTACCTAGGAAACTTGATTAATGTTGAACCTAAAAGCTGCTGCCACTTATTGCTATAGCAAATGATCACAGAGTTTCTCTGTCACAAATCTGGTTGCTAGAAGGCTGACATTCTCCCTCTGGGGGCTCTTGTGGAGACTCCACCCCTTACTTCTATCAGCTTCTGCTGTGAAGTTAGAATTTTACACACTTTGCCTGACTCTTAGTCCAATCAGAACATTGGAAACTGATATTCAGAGAGTCTAAATCCCTTGCACACAGCCTGAGAGTGGCAGAGCCTGGATTGGTATCCACCAGGCTGACCTGACTGCCCTCTGGGTGCACCATGCTGTCTTCCCCACTTAAATAGGTAGCCAGCTGAACAGGCCTAGTGCTCAGCTAATTCAGGTTCAAGAAGTATTCCTGCTGAACACCACAAATGAGAAAGCATCGCCTGCGTTTTCATTCTGATTTCTAGACCACCTAGATGAGAAAAAGGCCTCTGAAAGGATTCTCAGCTTTTTCTGAAACATATGTACATTTTCTACCTTCTGAAAAGCAATCTCTATATGCAATATGATTAGCCTATTAATCAAATTATTAATAAAAAAGTTTTCTGAAAGAGTGCACATCATGAATTATGGAACACTTGCCTCATCTTATTTAAAAACATGGAGCACCATGATTAAACATCTCTTCCATGAATATGTGAGCTTCTCAGAAGAGGACTCTGTTGAGATTTATTGAAGTGTTTGGAGGTAGTTCTAATAAAACGGTAGACTGTGGAATCTGCAGCTCAGTGAATTGAGCTGATGGAAAAAAATATTAAGATGTATGTGGGCTCCGAGGCTTGGAATAATTTTCTCATCTGAGGATCCTTTTCTGTTTTAGAATACCTCATTATAACTTGCTCTGTGAAGTCATAGTGAGTATAAGAGTAGTCACTGTGAAGATGGGAAGGGAGCACTGATTCAGATTAGAAGTTTATCTTTTTTGCCTGTCCATCAGTCTTTTGGGCCTGAGCTAGGAATAGTTACTCCAGAATAAGGAGAAACAGTTTGTTTTGGTTTTTTGTGGGTCAAGGAAATTTTGGATGATTCTATCTAGATCTGAGCACTATACTAATTCAGAGAAAAGAGCTCAAGATTAGGTAGTGGCAAGAAACGAGGTTATCAGTGATACTGTTGAAGGTCATGACAGTGGTCATCCCATACCCAGATTCAGGCATCTGAAAGGGTAGAAATCTTCTAAATCTCAAGGGATAAATGAGGACCAAAACAAGTGAGAGATGCACCAAGACCACAAATGATAAGCTTCAGCATCTAGCATGATGGCCATACAGTAGATCCGTATAATATTTGTTTAGTGAATGAATAAGTGAATGAATGAAAACAGAAAAGGCTTTGGTGTGGAAACAATATTGGGTTTTGAGTCAAGTATTTCAGTTTCAATCTTCCATTTCTTAGTTGTGTGCCCTAGTATGACTTACTCAATATCTTTGAGCTGAGTCCTCTTTCTTACAATAAGGATAATGATATTCACTTTCCAAGACTGTCAGGAAGAATAAGAAGAGACAAGATCAGGTGTGCGAAAGCACATTTTGAGCTACGGTTTAGCTTGACAAGAACACAGAGAGCAGCGAAAGAGGAGGCTCGTGATCAAGACAAGAGCAGATGTGGCCTTTTTGAGAGCTGTGCAGTTGGGGGCTGTTCACAATAAGCAAATGACTGAGACTGAATTGTACTACTGAATAACTGATGTGTGATGATGGCTGTATACCATTCAGGAAAGTGAGTTAACATGGCATTTTTATGCAAAAATTGATCACCGGTAAATGCATATATGTTTGATTTATTTTCTTTATTTCTGCTTTAGATCTAAACAGGATAAAAATCAGTTCTTTAGAAAATTTTCACAGTGAAATGTCACTTTCTCCCATTGAGAGTTAATACCTTAATTTTTTAATTGATTGGTTGGCGTTCACTGTGATTCTATGAGACCAAACACTGCGCTATTTGAATAAATAGTTTGTTTCCTGAATGTGAAATTAGGGCATGTAATATTAATTCTCAATTGTCGTCAATTACAAAACGAGGCGGGTTTTGTTCCTTATCACCTGCAAAGTCAAGGTTGACACAAAGTCAGGTCAAGCTTAGCACAGAAACCAGGACTGTTGATGACTCTTCCTTTCATATTCAACTTAACTTCCTGCTGGAACCCTATTACCAGCCATTTGGCAGCTTCCTGGTTCTCTCTGACAGCCTTGAAAAGCTTTTCTTGACTCTGCTAAGCGGACTTAGTTCCTTGTGTTTATTGAGTCGTCTATCCACTTTTACAACAACACAAATAAATTAACAGTAGCTCCCTTTTATTTGCAGCTAGTATGTAGCAGGTACTACATTATTATACTATGTCTCTCTCCACTAGGCTGTGAACACTTTTTCAGGGAAGATACTGCACCTTTTATTTACTTCTGTGTCCTCATTGTTTTCAGTAGGACTTGGGCTGCATTAGATGCTCAGAAAATTTCTTTAGTATCATAAAAAGTGCTTTCTAAATAAAGTCTCCTGTGAAGGAGCTGAACACAGTCGTACAAACAGACACACACAGATACACACACATAGACATAGAGACATAGAGACACCCAGACACACATTTTCTCTATCTGTCTGTCTTTTTCCGTCTCTCTCTTTCTCTTTTCAACCCCCAAAAGAAACTCTCTTTTTTCCAGCCTGGCAAAATGAATAAAGAAAGTCCCTGGTATCTGGTGAGCAAGTCTCAGTTGTCTCAATGATTTTGTTTCTGAGTTTCACAGGCCCTTACAGGATCAAGACTGAAACACTGATAAATCTGTCCCCTCACACTCCTGCATCCACAGAGGCCTGGCTTTTCAAGGCAGCCTGTGACTTAGGGTTTCCCATGAGAGTTGGTGAACGTGGCTTCCAGTGAGATAGAAATAGGCTTGTTTCTTTTAAGGTTGACCATGTGGCCACTTTTCTCAGGAGGGGGAAAAAGCATGGCACTTAGAAATTAAATGGGGGGAGGAGAAAAGAGAAGAAGACGAAAGTGTTCAAAGTTCAGCATAGGCCAGGGTTGGACTATAGCTCAGGTTTAAATTGCCTTTTTCACTATGTTATTTTCTTTTATAACAAACTCCATCTAATAATGCATTATGCTTTGCAAATATTTTTTCTACCATTATAGAACCAAACATATGAAAAGCGAAATTACCATTGGTTAGTGTGTTCGTTTCCTAGGGTTGCAGAAATGAATTACTACAAACTGGGTAGTTCAAAAGAGTAGGAATTTATTCTCTCCAAATCCTGGAGGCCAGAAGTCTGAAATCCAGGAGTGAGCAAGGCTGGAGGCTCTGAGGGAGGTTTCCGTTCTTTCTTCTCCCAGTTCCTGTTGGCTTCAGGTACTCCTGAGCTTGTGGCTGTATTACTCCAATCACTGCCTTTGTGGTCACATTGCTTCCTCCTCTTCTCTGTGTTTTCTTGTTTCCGTCTGTCTTTGAAGGATGCATGTGACTGCACACCTGGCCCACCTGGAAATTCCAGGTGAAACTGTTCCTCTCAAGATCTCCAATTACATTTGGGAAGACCTTTTTCCAAAAAAGATAACCTTCTTAGGTTTAGGGGAGTTAGGACTCAGCCACATCTTTTCGGGAGCCATCACAATTCCCATTATAGTTGATATGGCTTCATGAGAATCACCTGAGGAAAAAAGACATTTAAAAGCCACATCTGTGGACTCAGGTTTAGAGAAGGTAGGACTAAGAATCTGAATGTAGAACAAGTTCCCCAAATAATTCTTACAGTTTGGCCAGGTTTGGAAAATTTTGCCACTTGCTTGTTTTAGTATATAACTAATTTAAAGTCTCCAGAAAAATCTTTCTAAAACACAAATCAGAGAGCATGTCACTTCTTTTTTTTTTTAATTGAGTCAGAGTTTCACTCTGTTGCCCAGGCTGGAGTGCAGTGGTACACAGACTCACAGTCATCCCAGTATCAACCTGCCAGGCTCCAGTGATTCTGCCACCTCAGTCTTCCAAGTAGCCAGAACTACAGGCCTGTGCTACTATGCCTGGCTAATTTTTTGATTTATTGTAGAGGTGAGGTTTCGCCAAGTTGCCTGGGCTGGTCTTGAACCCATGGGCAATCCACTCGCTTCAGCCTCCCAAAGTGCTGGCATTACAGGCTGAGCCCCCGAGCTCGGCTATAATATGTTACTTCTTAGTTTAAAGCCTCCACTACTCAGTGTCCTGTTTAACCTCCCTTCCTGACACTATGCACCAGATGCTGTGGCCGCACTGGACTCTTTGTAATGCTCTGAAGGTACAAAGACTTCTTTCATCTCAAATGCTTTACATATCCCCTTCCTCCCACTTGGCCTTTCCCCACTTTTAGCTTTATTAATTCTTCTGTATATTTTAGTGACTTCTTCTGAACCTGGGCTATGGGGGCTATCCTGCTCACTCTCAGAGGATAGCTTTTGCATTCCCATCACAGAGCTCACTGCACTGGACTGTGATTGCTACGTTACTTTACTCTTTACTATTGAGAAGCAGAACTCTATCTCACCCATCTTTCTTTCTCTGGTACTTAGGAGAGCATGCCTGACATAAAATAGGGCTTCAGTATATGGTTTCCATGCAGGGAAGAATGAATAATTATAGCTCACATAAAGTTTTCATATCTTTCAAGATCTTTACAAGTTTTCTTAGTTTACTAATTCTAGTGAGAATTTTGTGTGAAGAGAAAAAGCCCTCTGAGATTCAAATTACACTACATTAAAAAAACCCCAAATCATATATATACATACACATATATATGTATACATACATACATACCTATATACCTATCTCTTTGCACTTGGATGTACTCTCTGAGGGAACATTGTAAATCTAGTAAACCACTCAGATGTCCCCTTTCAGGGGACATAAAGAGATTGCTGGTGAGTATACAGGACAAACTTATGCCAGTGCAAATTTTCAAAAATGTATGATTCCTTGAAGTTTTCCATTCAAGTTGCATGAAAAAGCAAATACAGAGATGAAATATACACTGAGATGTGATCAGTCAGTTAATAAATTGTTTTCAGAAATCAAGAGTGCATCCTTCCAGATTTTCTTCAAAAGAACATACTGGACAATAAATTACATATTGTTAATGTGTGAAAGAGAAAACAAGACTGCATCATCTGCTCAAATAGAAAAATATCAGGTAGAAGAGTCAAACAAATTACTATTGCACAATATGTTGGTGATTGTTTCACACATTACCACACGCTGGAAAAATATAAAATATAAAATTTTGAATTTTTTTGTCATAAATAATCTCTTCAGTGTCTAAAATTCGATTATAGGCCAAATATCTTACAATAAAATAATTGGTTCCAATGTTATACTACTGAATATTAAGTGATTCGTTTTTCACTATTTTTTTTAAAAAGTGTGATCAAGTTGTTGGTAGGTGATCTGCAAAATGTCTCTGAGTGCAAAGACACACACACACACACACACACACACACACACACACACACACATTCATTGATGGCCTTGTATCTCTTTCATTTGGATGCGATTTCTTAGTTTACAGAACACATTTAAAAATTTCCTTTTACACTGGTCAAAAGAGAGTTAAATGAGTTAAGCAGAGCAGATATTAGTATCTTCATTTTATAGACGAAAACTTAGGTCCAGTTAGGTCAATTGACTTGTTCAAAGCCACCCAAATGTTTGGTGGTAAAACCAATAGTATCTGACTCAAAGCCAGCAGATTTTTACTGCCCGAGTTTGGAACTTGACTGTTAAAAAGTTTACTAGGAAAACGTTGCTGGAATCCATCTGGTCTGTGGTGAGTACAGAATCGGCAGTAGCAGAGGCTCATACGAATGATACAAAGAGAGGAACTGAGGAGGGTGGCACTGAGGGGCTGACATCGCCCTGACCTACCACATCGTCTTCCTATTAAGACACAAGCTACTAACAGCAAGTACAGTTGCCACTGGAAAAGGGCAGTGTCTGCTGGGTTGGATACAAAATCTAGTAGAGCTGGGGTAGGAGTGTGGCCTAAAACTTTTATCTTTAAATTTCTGAACGTAGAGATGATTATCAGGAGTTAGAGAAGACAGGGAGAAGGACACCCACTAGAGCTGATCTGGCTTGCTCTGAGGTTAGGTTATCTCTCCAGCCAGATGTGTACAAATCATGAAGAGCCACACCCACTCGAATGACCTTTACAAACACAGTGACCCACCCACTCACAGACATGACTCAATGCGTGTCCAATTGGATTAGCACCACTCCTTCTTTGGACAAGAGCAAGAAGGAGAGGTATAAGGGAGAAGTCTGGAGAGTTGGCCTGACCCATATTGGATCCTAATGATCAATTCAGCAGTTCCTTTGGTTTTAGGGAATCCAGTACCATCATGGGTGGTATACCAGGTTCTTTTTCAAAACTTGGGACTCATAAATGACAGAATAGGGTAAAAAACCAGGCAGCAACAGTTCGGTTGCCTGGCGCTTGGTGCCTCACAACAATATCTTTGTCTCTAGAGCTGTGGTCTCTGGGGGCTGGGTGTTCAGGACAACCTTTTGTGATAGGAAGACAGTATTGCAACTTCTACTTATATGTATTTTTAAACATCTCTATATTTTGCCCGCCAGTTCAATAATGAACGTAATGTTTTAAGTGCAATAATTTATAAATAAAGGCATGTGCACACAAAAGAAGTAAAATGAAAGTCATTTGTTGGTTACTGGCCTAGAGGTGCCAAGTAATCAACCAAGGAGTCTATCTAAGCCAGGCTAGAATGTTTTAATTCAAGTGATTTCCAAATGCCAGTCCACATATCTGTTTTGAGCTGGCTTCATGAGAATAACTGTTAAAAATACAACATTTCAGGCACTGCTTCTAGAGATGCCAATTTGGTAGGTTCAGAAAAGGGCCCAGTAATATTCATTTCCTGTCCTCTCCTCAGGTGTTTCCAGTACTTAGCTAGATCACACCTTTCTGCACCTTGGCTTTCCTGCTGTACAGCAGAGAAGCTGGAAAAGGAAGTCTAAAGCCCTTTCTATTGTTGACACATTGTGGTTTATGAGATAATTGTCTGGACATAGATTCTTTTCTTCCTACACCTGGATTCTTTCTGCCCCCTTCCATAGGGAGGAGCCTCTGACCAAGACTAGTCTCTGCATTATTTGCATATTACCCGTAATGAGTCGCTAGGTGCAGGTGATTCAGCACAGCTGAGAATAATGTGGGGGGCACCCTTACTCACTGTGATTGTAAACACCATGTAGCAATTTGAATAATTAACTTGCTTATTATAAAACGGCTTGCTATACTGCCTGAGGTGTGGATTCTTTCTTCACCAATTGGCTACCATCTGTGACTCTCCCAAGTTCTAATAAACCAATGTCTTTCCTTGCTGGACCTCTGAGTAATTTATTTGGAATAGGTATAGAACATTACACACAAGCCATATCACATTTGGGGCTACCATGTTACATGGTCCTATTAATTTAACTGTTGTAAAGGAAAGGTCATCCTCATTGACAGTAAGGAAAACTTGGTGTTATTTTCTTCCCTTCCATTAGTTCCCTCTCTGGCACTGCTTCTAGGTATCTCAGTTTGCTTATCTATTAAATAGGAATAATGAAATAAGAGTTAACATGCACCAGTGCTTACTAAATGCCAGGTATTCTAAGCAGTGAATATCTAGTAAGTCATTGAATACTAACATCAGCTTTATGAAGCCACTTACATTTACTCTCCCTATTTTATAGATGGGGACATTGAGACAGAGAAGAAGACACAGTTTACCTGAGCTCACACAGCTAGCGAGTGGCCTGTGTTCCAGCCCTGTTCTGTCTTAAAATCAATGAGCAAGACACTCCCCTCTTGTGCTGCTTAGTGTCCCTACCTATAAGACATGAGACAGTACCCTCTGGCACTAAGGATTTATTCTGTGCCTGATGTCTGCAGGCAAGATATTTTTTTAAGTAATAATTTGAGGTGGAAACAGTGACAATACCGGTCACAGCTGGGTTTGCTTCGCTGCAAGGTATCTGAAGTGACTGCATATACCCATGACAGGGGCCAAGACAGCTCACGTGTGAAACCTCAGTCGTCTCTGCTTTTTTGTGTTGTCAGCTCTCATACCATCATGCTCCATGGAGTGACGGGAACTGGATGACTTGAAGTAAGTGCAACTGCACCAGATGTGGGACTGCTGGGAGACTTAATGAGCCTCACATGAGTCAGCCAGGTAGTCCTGAGGCCCAAAGCCTCCTCCTGGGATCATATCAGGTGGTTTAAACATGATTCGACTCAGGTGCCTTCTCCCTGTTTAGAGAGAGAAGCAAACACTTTTCCCCTAACAGTTGTGAGAAGATCAGAGGAAGTGTCAATCTTGCCTGAGATAAAATCACATAGGTAATGTTGCGACATTAACAACAACAAAAAAGATGTTCTGAACTCCACTACAGATTTGCTCAGTAACCTCGACCTGATCATTTTTTCTTTTGTGAACTCATAAACTCTTATGAGTTAGTTGCATGTTTAAATAAATGAAGAAAGAAACAACAGCTCACCACAATGTCACATAGAAACAGTCCTGTGAGACCTGTGTTATGATGCCCACTATTGATGATACAGCAAAACTCCTGGAAGTTAAATTACTCAGCGTAGGTCACTCAGCAGGTAGGCGAGGAGCTGGCACTTGTGTTCAGATCATGCTGGCGTCTCTGGACTTTGTCTCCCGTAACCAGCTGCCTCCATGGATCCTGTGAAATCAGTTAGGCTGTAACCTCGTGGTGAGCCCAGTCTTTCCTTTCATGGTGAGGTCTGGGCGGGGTGTCATGTCATTTGACACAAAGAGTTCTTTCACCAGCTGCCCCACTGAGGACCACCCAGGACAGAGTCGGTTTCAGTCACAGCTGGACTAATTTAGGTCAGATCTGTAGAAGAATTTCCTGGAGGGGTAGTTTAGACAATGGGACGAGTTCCTGAGTAAAGCTGTAATTTTCATCTTCAGAGGATATAAAAATCAGGGCAATTTTCATCTGTCTCTAAGTAGTAGAGGCATTAACTTGGTATTCTCTTCAGGTCCCTCCATACCAGACAGGCCTATGAGGCTCAGGAGATGCACAGCACATCCTGAGATAAAAGGAATTGCTTGGAGTAGTAAAAAGAGACCGTCAGTCTGCAAATATTTATCAAACTCCTCTTATATAACCAGCACCGTATAAATGCCAGGGATGGAGACTTGCCTTGTCGGCAAGAAAATTTGATACAAGTGAGGAAATTAGCACGAAAATGAAGACGGTAATACTTCGTTCTGATGAGAATAGGAAGATATAATACAATAAGATAACTTGATAGGGAGAAACTTGAGGTGTTTTGGGAAGGTGATTCAGGAAGTCCTCTCTAATGAGGTGTCTTTTGAGTTGTAGCCTAAAGGGTGGAAAGGCAACAGCCAGGTGGACATACAGGGAATGCGTACCTGTGGCAGAAGAAACAATACACACAGGGGCATAAGCCAAGCGCACCCAGTATTGTGATTCCTCTTACTAACTGACCACACCATTCTGAGTTTGAATTTTTTTCATCCGTAAAATGGGACCAGTATCAGTAACTACTTAATTGGCTTGTTGCAAAATTAAGTGAGAAAACAAAATACCATGTCTGTCACCTGACAGCCCAAATTCTCTCTATTGTAGTATTCGGACATGCAAGTATTTTTATTAATTGGGTAGAACTATTGTACCATCTGTGGTCAGGAGCAGAATGAAAATCAGATGCGTAATCAATCGGCCCTTACGTCTGCCACAGCTCTGACTTCCAGAGTGATTTTCACCATGTCAGTTCTCCTCTTTGAGCCTCAGTTTCCCCATCTTTAAAATGTGGACAATATCATACTTTCCTCAGAGTTGCTGAGAAGATCACATTCATTTATTCAACAAATTCTTACTGAATGCTTACTATCTGCTTGACCCTGTTCTATGTAGTACAAAGCAAAGCAGAGAGAGAAAAAATAAAATAAAATAAAAACACTCTCATGGAGATTTCAGTCTAATTGTGACTAAGAGAAAAAAAAGAAAACACAAATACTGAGGAAATGTATGTGAACATTGCTCCCAGAGAGCAACCTCCATAAACTTGGATGGATTTTGCTCAGCTAGTGGGTGGTGAATCCCAAGGTGAACTGAGGAGGACACAGCAATGGTTCCTCACATCTGGATTCCCTTCTCTGGATTATGATGTCTGCTTATAGCTACTGCCACCTTTAATTCTCTCCAGAACCCTGTGAGAGAGGCATAATCACCCCCATTTATAAATAAAGGTAAGAGAGCTGGTCTTTCAGTCCTGAGGAAATGGAGGATAGCAGCCTTACCGGGGTGCCAAAAAAATGAATATACATTTTAAGCGCTGTTATCTATGTATTACCTTTTGAAACTGAATCGAATTATGGTAGCAACATGTAGTATGACATTTGCTCAAAAATGGCATTAATCAAATGAATGCCAGCCTCACCATGCGACAGGCAGGAGGACAAAGAAAATGGCAGAAGCACGGTTGTCATTTGAGGAGTGCACGACCATTTTGAAGAGGTATTTCAAATTCGAGAATGGTGTGGAAGTACAATGACAACGGAAGCATGAGTGTACAGTAGAACCTCCATCACACCTAACAAATGCACACATTCATGATAAGTTTGAGATGCATGGTACTATGTGTGATGTGCACAAGGGAAGATCCAGGAGGCCTCACATAGCAGTAAGTCCTGTGGTAGTTTGCCATTACCAAAAGTATCTGGACAGTGATGGTAACCACTTTGAGCAGTTCTTGTAATTGCAAAAGTCAAAGATGACTTGTATTCATATTTTGTTAGTGGTATATATTGAGTATAACAATTTTAATAGTTTTTTCCTTTCTTAAAATGTATATGCATTTTGGGGGTACGCTCTGTATATTAGAAGTTCATGACTAGAATCCTGGCCCAGGGGATAGAGGTCAGAAGGATAAGGTCCCTTTCTAAGGAATGGGGGCAATGTGGTAGCTTGAGCCCTAGAGCAAGGGTGAAGTCCATTTGTTAGAACGGGGCGTATGGATAGTATGAACAGGCTTCCAGGCAGATTCAGCCATGGATCAGTGGATTAGAATGTAACCTTTCCTGAGTTAGGACTGAGGATTAAATAATTCCAAATGTGTAGAAGCAGCAAAAGAGGTAAGGATGGTGCTGGGGAGTATGGTGGCCATGGGAGCTGTACCCTCAGTGTCAGCCTTTGGAAAAGAACAGGCTGTTGGACTGCAAGGCATAGCTAGACTCTACTCCTTTCAGTTCAAAGTTGGTCTCTTCCTGAGAAGCCCCCAAACTATGAGCATGGCAATAGGACGAGGATCTGGTTATGTCCTCCCAGCACAGCATTTCTCTGAGAGTCTCTTCTTCTCAGACACTCTTTATAAGTTGGCTGAAATTGCCAGATCTGAGTTGTAGTCTGAGCTTCTGGCTGCCCAGGCCTGCTCTCTGCCCTCTGCCCATCCTTTCACAGGTGTCCAAACCATATCATGGTCTGAAAGCCTGATGTCCTCAATTGGGTGTCCTCCTTCTTTTATCTTTCACAAGTTTTACCCCATAATCCTCTTGCACTCCTTACTTCATCTCAGGCCTAGAGCACCCAGCTGACATGGGTGGAACTGTGCAGGTTATTACTGGACACCTGCTCCCACTCCTGGATGTGTGGTACCTGATCCCCTAGGTGAACTGGTGGAATAAATCTTACTATGTGTTCATCACTAGATTGCAGGACTCACTGTAAGTTTTCTAAATTTTCTTAATCTCCAGTGCAATTCTTGGAGCCATTTAGCCAAGTTTTTTTTTTCTTGAGAATAATTTTTAATCACACTGCATTCCAGTGTGTGAAAATCTTCTGTGTTGTGGAATTGTGAAGTCAGAAAGGCCATCTGTGAAATTATTCATTTGTCTGCCATTAACAGAACTCAATGACATTTGCCTTCTCATTTGCTTGGGGCAAACTCCAAGGAAGTAGTCAATAACCATGTCAAACTTGACCTTCTTTGGGAAACCATCTCCCCCATCTGGCAGTCTTAAGTTCTTTCTTCAATGTATACATGCATACACTAGGGCATTTTTGTTTTACCTTCTGAACTATGACTTCTCGGAATGCAAACTTTTAGCAAGTCCTAGAAGAGAGCTACATAAATCATGTCATTTTAATAAATATTTGCTTTCATAATGCAAAGAAATCTGGCCGGGTGCAGTGGCTCACACCTGTAACCCCAGCACTCTGGGAGGCTGAGGCAGAAGGATTGCTTGAGTCCAGGAGTTTGAGACCAACCTGGGCAACATAGGGAGACCTTGTCTTTGGGGGGGGGGAAGAATAGAAATCCAGCATTTGTTGAGGGTCAACATGTGTGAAACCTATGTTAGATGCTGAGAAATGAAAGAAAAATAAGACACTTCAGGAGCTCATAAGACAAGTGAGGAGGTGGAGGTGCAGACAACTAAATATAGGGTGGGGGAAGCATGAGCATATGCAGGATATGATCAATACTCTGAAATGTTGACCTCTTCTAATACAGACCTACTATTGTTATAGTCTAACTCATCTGTTTATCTGATATTAACCTACCAGGAGAATGAACCACGTTCTCTTGGAAATGGCTACTTCCCTCTAGAGTACATCTAATATTCTAGTGCTCCTGAGTGCTCCCTAGTGTTCTCTAGTGCTCCCTACACACAGTAAAGACTGACAATTTAAAAAATATTGATCAGCAAGAGGAACTTAAGACAGAAGAAAAACTTTAACCCTAAGCTCTGGTGTTTGTCAGTCATGAATAATAAACATGCACGTCTTTGTCTTTTTGCGTGTGAGGTTATGCCAGTCAGAATGATCAGTATTGTCTAGTGTTTCATTTTAAAGAAGACTTCTTCCCAGGCAATTAAAGGCTACTGTTCATGCTGATTATAGCTTTATTCCTGGGAGCTCTGTTTTTTTTTTAACCTTCAAAAATAAGTGCATGTCTCCACTTTGGATACAAATGCTATAGTTTCATTTGATCTCAGTATTGAATGTCTTTATAAGAGTCTGCACGCTGTCATAGCCAAAGAGATTATATACCAGGGGATGACTGTGAAATCAATTGAGGAGTAATCTCTTTGGAAAAATAGTGCTGCTTTCAGAGGCAGTGTAATTGACTGTTCTATAATAAGGAACAGAGTTCAGGCAGCATTTGGACAGAGGACTTCCAAGCATAACTTAATATGACTCTGAAATTGGTGTTAGCATATTGTCCTGTTCATATTGCATGGCTGTTCAGCTCACCAGGGACGGAGTTTCCCTGCCCCACTACGTGCCATGCACTGTACTTTATGACCCCATCCGTGACACTGGCAACAGCTCTGCAGGGTAGACATTGGTATCTTCATCCTTAGTTGATAAATAAGTAAAGTCAAAGAGGTAACCATTTTGACTGTGATCACATGCATGGTAAGGGTTGGAGTGGACATTACAATCTGGCATGATCATTCCTAGCCCATGCTTTTTCTATGATGTGACATTACAGTTTATGTCCTAAAGTATTTTCAAGAAAGTATAAGGTTACATTCAAATATAGATACTGATGATAATAATTTAGTAGGTCCTATGATTGAGCAGATATTTTGTTATTACAAGGATAACCTGATCCTTTTCTGAGAATAAAAATCCTTTCCAACACGCCTAACCATAATTACCTCTTTATGCAAAAGTTTTCTGTGCTTTTAAAAATAGCAAACACTTTGCCTAGCATGACCTTCTCCCTCCATTCCTTGGCTTCTGGCAAATTCCTCTTCATTCTCTCTAAAAACTTCCAGATACAGGTAATCACTCAAACCTCACTGCTCTCAAAGAACCCGCACATGGATGCATCACATCCCTCATCACTTTTCATTGTCAGAACCTCCATCTCGGCATACTGCTTTGTACTGCGAGTTCAATTGCCAGTTTGCTGTGAGGGTCAGTGCTGGGGCTGACTCAACATCTAGCATGGGGCCTGCATACAGTAGTTGCTCCGTATATCATTAAAGAAGAAAGGGAAGGGAGAAGGAAGAGAGGGAGAACAATGTGTATGCCAACTTCACCACATAGATTCAGATATATTAGACAGAAAAAAATACCACAGGGTTCCCGAAGCAAAAGAAGGACATGGCAGGAGGTCAGATCGGAGGCTGACTGGGGATTTCATAGTCTTCAGAAAGGCTGAGAACTTACAGGGCAAGTCCATTCCTGGACTGAAGAACTGATACTTAGTTTTTAGCTGTTGGTCAAGTTCCTTGAGTGACAGGAAGATGCCTACATATAACTAGGCTCACTGTTCCATTTTTATTTTCTTCACAGTAATATGACATTTGACTTTGTGATTTACTTTATTTTTGTTTAGCATGTTTTTTATTTTAACAAAGATAATGTCTAAATCAGAGCTTAAGAAAAAAAATGGGAAAATAGCTCTAGAAAAATAATTGGTCTGAGACCCCTCTGTAATGTTTGGTTCCAATCTCAATATTTCACATTGAGGAAACTGAGGTCCAGAGTAAGAAGGAATATCCCTTCTAACTTTTGGTCAAAATGATGATATTTTCTTTGTCACTTATGTTGTTAAAAATCATTGACCTACAAAATATTGAAATAAGAATTTCCCATGTCAATTTAACTATTTACATCAATATCATGAACAATTGAGCTCAAATGTGATGTATCTTTATAAAAATTTATCTAAAATTACTTACATACTCAGCATTAACCCACCTCATAAGTATAAAATTTGGAGCCTCAGTGAAAGATTTTATGAATGTAAAGTGCTGCGTGCTGTTTACACAGCTATTCTGGAAAAAAAGGGGATACTTCCCAAAAGTGATAATTTTTTCAAAACTTTCATGTGCTTATGTTTTTTTCTTCTGTATAAATACAATTCAATCAACTTACACTTTAGAAATAAACACACATGCTTTAGAAGTTGGCATGGACTATGAGGTTAAAATTTTTTTAAATTTATGAATTCTAGCAAAACTAATATCAAAACATTTTCTTATTTCTGGGGCTCTATGTTGTCTCATATGTAATAAACACATACTATATGTAAGACCTTAGGTTAGGTAATAAGCTCTAATTTTGGGGAGAATACTAGGAATGGATACTGCTCATAGTATGAGAGAAGACATATGATTAAATGATTGAGACCTTTGCCACAACAATGCGGTTAGTGCTACAAAGATATCAGTCATTTTCAGATTAATTGATGGTTTAACATAGTTTATAAAAATTTTCTAGAGTTTTAAAAAGACAGACAAAATGTTTCAAAATTTTATCTTGAGTAATAAACAAATAAGAGTAGGTAAGGAATTGGAGAATAAAAGCAAGACATAGGACTTGATTCATCTTATACAATGATGTACTATACAGCTACAAAATTAAGAGTATGTAGCTGCTCAAAATTGGGAAAAAAATGTTATACAACAAAAATTACAGTAGTCAAACTCATTGTATTATATATGTGGTCTAGAACATATAGTAAACCAAAAAAAAAAAAAAAAAGAGTTGCTCAATAAAATATACTTACAAATTTGGCTAAGATTTTTAAAAAATACATTTGATTCTTCTTAACATCATATAATAAAATAAATTCCTGATTACAAATCTTGGCTATTTTGAAAAATGCTGAGATGACCAAGGGAGTGCAAATAGTTCTTCGACAAAATGATGTCATTCATTACCTTTGGTTATGTTCCAGAAGTAGAATTACTAGATCATATGATAGTTCATTTAAAAATTTTTTTGGGGGGGAACGTCTATACTGCTAGTGAATACATAGTGGCTGTATTAAGCTAAATTCCCACCAACAGTGTACAAGGGTCCTCTTTTCTCCATATCCTCATGAACATTTGTTTTGACTTGTGTTTTTGATAACCATTCTAACAGCTGTGAGGTGAAAGACTCCATTGTTATTTTAATTTGCATTTCCCTAATAATTAATGATGTTAAGCATTTTTTTTAATATTCCTGTTGGGCATTTGTATATCTTCTCTTGGGAAATGCCTTTTCAAGTTCTTTGTTTTGTTTTGTTTTTCAAATTGGGTTACTTGTTTTCTTGCTATTGAGTTGACTTAGTCCCTTGTATATTTTGGATATGAGTCCCTAATCTGATGTATGATTTGCAAATATTTTATCCACTCTGTTTCTGTTATTATCTCTTGTTTCATTTGCCGTACATTGTTTTACTTGCTGTACAGAAGTTTTTTAGTTTGATGAAATCCTATTTTCTATTTTTGCTTTTGTAGCCTATACTTTTGGGGTCATATAAAAAAAATTGCCTAGATCAATGTCAAGAAGATGTTCTCCTACATTTTCTTCTAGTAGTTTTACAGTTTCAAGTCTTATGTTTGTCTTTAATTCATTTTGAGTGGGTTTTTGCTTAGGGGTAAGATAAATGTCCAGTTTCATTCTTCTACATGTGGGTATGGATATCCAATTTTCTCATCACCACTTGTCAAAGAGACTAGCCTTTCTCATTGTTTGCACTTGACACCTTTGCTAAATATCAGTTGATGGTAGATGTGTGAATTTATTTCTGGGCTTTCTATTCTGTTCCATTGGTCTGAGTGTCTGTTCTTGTGCCAGCACCATGCTATTTTGTAGAACATTTTAAGATCAGGTAGTGTGATGCCTCCAGCTTTGTTATTTTTTGCTCAAGATTGTTTTGGCTCTTCAGGGTCTTTTGTGAATCTAAAGTGATAAATAAAAAGTGGTATACACACACACACACACACACACACACACACACACAGTGGAATGATATTCTGCCTTAAAAAGAAGAAAATCCTGTCATTTGTGATAGCATAAATAAAACTGGAGGACATTATGCTGAAAGAAATAAGCCAGGCACAGAAGACAAGTACTGAATTATCTCATTTATATGTAAAATCTAAAAATGTTGAACTGGTAAGTAGAATAGTGTTTACCAGGGGCTGAGGTGGGGATAGGGAAACCACCAGGATGATCAAATGTTGGTCAAATGATACAAATTTTTAGTTATGCAGGAGTAAACTAAGGAGATCTATTGTACATCATGGTGGTTATAGTTAAGAACAATGTTTTGTGTACTTGAGAATTCCTAAGAGAGTAGATTTTAAATTCTCAGCACACACAAAAAAGATAAATATGTGAGGTAATGGATATGCTAATTAGCTTCATTTAGCCATACCACAATGAATCTATATATCAAAACATATCATACTCCATAAATATATACAATTTTTTTGTCAGTTAAAAAATAAAATAATAGCTGGGCTTGGTGGCTCAGCCTGTAATCCCGCGCTTTGGGAGGCTGAGGCGAGTGGATTGCCTGAGCCTGTGGATTCGAGACCTGCCTGGGCAACTTGGCGAGAGCTCATCTCTACAATAAATCAAAAATTAGCTAGGCATGGTAGCATGTGCCTGCAGTTCCAGCTACTTGGAAGGCTGAGGCGGAAGGATCGCCAGAGCCCAGCAGGTCGAGGTTGCGGTGACCGGGAGCATGTCACTGCACTCCAGTCTGGGCGACAGAGTAAGACTCCAACTCAAATAAAATAAAATAAAATAAAATAAAATAAAATAAAATAAAATAAAATAAAATAAAATAAAATAAAATAAAATAAAATAAAAAAGTAAAGTAAAGTAAAGTAAAGTAAAATAAAATAAAATAAAATAAAATTTAAAAACTATTTAAATTCAATGCACACTTCAATTTCATGGAATATTTGTTATTGACATGAGAAAGAGGTTTCAATTACAATGAAAAACATCACAAAGAATATAATTAATAGCTCTGACTACATTGCTAAAATTTTTTGCACATCCTAAAACTTTAAAACTCTAAAATCAAAGTTAAAAAAGCCAGTGGTCAAAAAACATCAAACAAAAGCAAGGAAAACATTCAGGTAAATTTCAAAGAAAATTCAAAGAATCTAAAAACAATGAAAAGAAATATGTACATTAAACTACAGTAGAAATTCACAGATGGACAAAGCTATTGGCTAATAACATTCACTGTCTGACAAGATATATACGAGATGTATACTTATCTTGCCAAATAGATGTTGAGATTATGCATAATTTTAGTGCTTTTAGAAAACTTTACTTTCTAAAAAACCCAATAATTTACAATTAAGAAAGAAAATCCATGATTAAAAATAATAAATCAAAAATAAAATGGGACACAAAGTTCTTCGAGGCACTGGAGATAATACTAATGTCCAAGGCAAAAGGATTATTTAGATTTTCTGTCTCCTCTGTTGCTTTGCTCAAGATCAGGAAATCCCCAGTTAAGTGGGAATGGTACCTTTTCTCTACCTGAATCAGCTTTCTTTTTGTATGACACTTTTATTTTGGTTGAATAAACAGCATGTAAAAGTCACACAATTCCAAACCACTGTTTCTTTTTATGTCTGCTTTAGTGTTAAGAAGGCTAGGTCTTGACAAGAAGATCAAATCTTATCTCCGTGAGGTCAGGCAGCAAGCTTTGCCTGTCAGTCTGTCCAGTCCTCAGGAAATTCTAGTCTGCAGAGAGTGGCATCCTTACCTCTATTATTAAAACCAGGGGAAAGTGTTTCAGGAGGCAAAGATACTTGCATCTTCATGAAAGCAGAATGTGGCAAAATATGGAAAGAACTAATGGGTACAGCACAGCACATGGGGTGGGCAGGGAAGGACGGCAGGAAGTTTTCTCTGACTCTTAGCTCATGTACACTGTTCATCACAGTGTGTTCTCTTACAGGGACAGAGTTTACAATTGTCAAATGCCATGAGGGGCCAGGCTTTGGAGACTCTACATTACAGTGAATGCTTTCAGCAACCCAAAGGATAGAAGTTATTCCCCTCTGATAGATCAAAGTACTGACACCTGAGACACTGAGCAGCTGGTGACCTGCTTAAGGTTGTGCCTCTTGGAGAAGTTCCTGATAAGTCCCCACAGGCTTTGAGGAATGGCGTTCTGACAAAGCACAGGTCCTTGCTGTGAGCTTGCTTTATGCAGAGATGATGAACTATGGCCCTTCCGCGTTCCTACTCCAAGCACCCTTAGGCCTGCCATATGATCCTTTTTTTGACTTTCCATGGTGAAAGTTTCTGTGGGATACCATAGCCTCTTCTTCTTTTTATGTGATGAACACATAAAAAAAGAATTCATGAGCAAAGCCAAACCAAGACACTGTAAGTGACTTCCATCCTCACAGCATTCCTCCCCCTGCTGTTGTTATGGGCAACCATTGCCAAGAGGTAACATAGGTTTGGGACCGCATGGCAAGGCCAGCTGCGTGTTACATTGCAGCTCCCATAACTGAGTGTGAGAGAGGGGCAATCACTGGATGTGCTCTGGAATTAGCCCTTCTCAGAATAGCCTCATTTGTCAATTTCAGTCCAAAGGAGGATAGCTTTCTCCAGAGACAAAGATAATAACTGAAATCTTGGTAACGTAGAAATTTTGTTCCCACGGCTCCCTAAGAGAACTGCCCATAACTGGGGTGAGAAAATAAGAAGCATAAGCACTTGGTCCAGAGAACGAGGGTATGCTGGGCATTGGGCAGAGTGCCCTAAATGAAGCAATGCCTGCTGTTATTCCTTAGGGCAAGCCCAGGAAAGTTAGCATTTTTATCCACATTTTAGCAGACAGGCAAGTCACTTACCGAAGGGCACACAGCAAATGTGTGGCAGAGCTAGGACTCAAAAAATAAAATAAAACAGGCAGGACACAGTGGCTCAGCCTGTAATCCCAGCACTTTGGGAGACTGAGGTGAGAGGACTGTCTGAGCCTGGGGGTTTGAGACAAGCCTGGACAATTTGGTGAGACCTCGTCTCTACAATAAATTATAAAAACTAGCTGGGTGTGGTGGCATGCGTCTGTAGTTCCAGTTACTTGGAAGGCTGAGGCAGAAAGGTCGCCTGAGCCCAGCAGGTCAAGACTACGGTGGTCGTGAGTATTTCACTGCACTCTAGCCTGGGCGACAGAGAGAGACTCCACCTCAAGAAAAAAATAATAATAAATAAAGTAACAAATTTCCTGAGTCCAAGATTATTTTCATGCTACAGCACAGTACTTCTTTTCAAGGAGCAGCACTAGGGCAGGGCTGCAACTGGTGGGCAGCGGTGCTAAGAATAAGCCAGGGAAACGTATTACTCTGGTGTCTGCAGATATTCTAGTACAGTTTGGCTGCCCTTGAGCTGTGTGGGTGGGACTCATCCCTGAGACTACCTCTCTGGCCTTTCAGAGGGGCTAGTTCTCATTGATCTGGCTTCATGACTTTTCATAATGCCACACCCTTCCCTTTTGACCACCCAGGCTCTGGGTCTTGGTCTGTCTGATCTGCTAGCCCCTCTGCACTCTACATTGCCTGTCTGAATGGCAATTCAACTCTTATGTGAGATTTCAGTTCCTCGCCTGTACAGTCTTGAGGCAGGATGCAGCATCCTGTTCTGCTGCAAACCAGTCTTCAATTAAAACAAAAAAACAAAAACAGGGAAACTAATATCTCCTGGAGCTGAGTCCAGTTTAGAATAAAATGAGGTCATACATGTGAATAAAATGCCAGAAACATAAGAACTCAATACCTGTGGTGTTGCCTGCTTCTCAGAGTCTCTCCAAAGCCTCCAAAGTGCTGTGTTAGGCCTATAGAATATATAGTATGTGTTCATAATGTCCTATTAGATCAGTGAATGAATTGGTGATGTCTACACAAGACAAAGCCTGTTGGCACTATTGGCTCTCCTTATGCAGAAATGAGAGCTTTGAAGCCCCATTCAACAATTTAAAGTAGGTCAGGTTTTGTTTCTGTGATTTACAAATGAATCCAATTGTACTCTCAATTGATCATTTTGATTGGTCTTGCTGAATGGGAAATTAAGTCAGTTATATATAAAACCTGAATAATCTGCCAGAGACTGATAAATGACCAAACTTATTCAATGATTGAAGGGATGACCTCAATAGGAGAGAGAGAAAAGGAAGAGGCTATATTTCTGTGAGGTTAATGTCTGGACGTTTACTCTTTTTCCCTATATCTGGCCTTTTCTGCCCGTTCCCCAGGGAGCAGCCTCTGGCCAAGGCTGGTTTCTGAAGAATATATATATTCCCAATAATGAGTCATGGGGTGCAGGTGACCAAGCAAAGCTGAAAGCAATGTGGCCGTCATGTGTAATCAATGTAATTGGAAACACGGGATAGAAATTTGATTAATTGGCTTGCTTGCCTATAAAACTTTGCTGTACTGTTCTGAAGCATGGACTCTTTTCTCAGAGACCAGTTGCCATTCATGTCTCTTATAAGTTCTAATAAACCAATGCCTTTCCCTGCAGTACATCTGGGTGACTTCTTTGGAAAATATAAAGAAACTTACATGCAAGCCTTCTCAGATTTGGAGTTGCCACGTTACAATTTCTTTGATCAGAGGGTTTATCTCCAAATATCAATTTTGTAATCTGTAAAATAAGGATGGAAAGCAGATAAAAATACTATAATGATAATAATATTAATAAAACAAACTAGTTTGGCGAGCCACTACCAGATCCTGAGATTTTAACATGTTACCACATTTTTAATTAATTTTTCTTATCCTTCCCTTCCTTTACTCTTTCTCTTCTGTGATGGTTAATTTTATGTGACAACTTGGCTAGGACTACCATGCCTAGATATTCAAACAACATTCGTTTCTCTGAGGTGCTTTTTTGGATGAGATTAACATTTAAATCCTGTAGACTTTGAATAAAACAAATTGCCCTCCCTAATGTGGGTGGACTTCATCCAATCAGTTGAAGTTCTGAATGGAACAAAAGACTGACTTCCCCTGAGCAAGAGGGAATTCTGCCAGCAGACTGCCTTTGAACTTAAACTGTAACTCTCCTCTGAGTTTCCAGTCTGCCGGCCCACCTCATCAGAATTGGGACTTCACCAAGGCTCCACACCTGTGTAAGCGAGATTTTAAAAATAAGTTTCTCGCTCTCTTTTTATATCTCTCTATTCCCTCATACCTATTGTACACACACACGTTATATGTGTATACATATGTACATATGCATACTGTTGGTTCTGTTTCTCTGGAGAACTCTGACTAATGTACCTTCCTTTCTTTTTTATGTCCCTCATTCCTCCTTTTTTTCCTTCCCTCCTTTCTTCATTATAGTTGAAGAATTCAAGTATCTATCCAGAAGATAAAGAAATTGTTTAAGGGCAACTGGCTTGTAAGTGCTAAAGCTGGAACTGAATTTCAGTAGGGTCTCCCTCCAAAGGCTCCATAGCTTCGGCAACTCCATATAGTGAATCGTGAAGCGTTGTGCAAACCAGCAAGTAACTCTCCGGGCAGACCTTAGATCACCCGGCAAATCTGGTTCTGGTTTCTCATCTCTCATTGTTCGTGTTGCACCTGCAAGAGTTGCAATGAGACAGTCCAAGACTCTTTCAGATCTTCTGGGGGCTCACAGAGCCTGATGCCAGGCATGTATTGTCTCTGTTCTGTTGCATTTTGCAAGGCAAGCAGACATTTTATCAGCATTAACATATCATTTCATAGAAAAAAAGAAAAATTGCATTCTATCTGTGGGTATTGTCCACATGAGGTGCAGTTAAACTACCTCTTTAAACTCTTGAGTCTCTCTTCCCTCCATTGCTACCTCCACCTTCCGGGCTCACACCTCCATGGACTCTCAAACAGCTTTGTCTGCCTCAATTCCTGCTGTCTATCGCCTACAAATCACCTTCTACACCACAGACACAGTGATGTGTTTAAACTGGAAATTTGACTACACCGTCCATTATCCTCACTTCAGACAAAGACCCACCAATTTTAAATCATTTATAGAGTCACAGCCATGCTTCTTAGTACTACAAAGTCCCCACTAACAAATATCTGCTCACACCAACACTCCCTTTACCATATGCTCTTGCCGTAATAAATGAGAGACACTTTCTCCTGAGGTTGGTTGTATTATTGTTCAAAATGGTCCTGCCTCTCATTATTGGAGCTCTTCCTATGGAACAACTCACATGTTCATTCCTTGATGTCAGTCTTGGCCATGTGAACTGCTTTGGAAAATGAAATGCAAAAGGGAGTGAATCATGCCACTTCTGACCCATCACATTGTTCTATCACATGTCCCCTTTGTCCTCTGTCAGGAGACATACATGTTTTAGACAGGGGTTGTTGCTTTAGCCTGGATTCCAGAATAAAGATGGCATGGAGCCAATCCTAAATTAATCTGTGATCATCATGTAAAACAAGCATCAATTAGGGCTAATAGTAAGCAGCTAAGACTTTAAGGTTTTTGTTATCATCATTTAACCTAGATTATGCAGACTAATCTCTCTCTTATTCTGAATCAGGTGACCCTTTTCTTAGGGCTCACTATGCCAGGCACTTTATTTTTATTACAGCCCTTATCACATTAAATGGCATTTTCTTCTTACATATTTGCTTTCCTATTAACAGGAGAAGGTCTAAAGGACAAAAATTGTATGCTTGTGTAGCATGGTATCTCCAGTGCCCAGAACAGCCTGGCATGTGGAGTATATCATCTGAATGCATTGAACCAAGCTCTTGACCCACAAATCTTGTTTAAATCCTGATTAATTAAGCTAATAGGAATCCAGAGGTTACTATTCATACCTAGGGTCAGAGAGAGGTGGTGCATTTGTAAATAAGATCAGAATAGTATGTGTTATAGAAATAAACAGAGCTTGGTATTTCTAATAAATAGAAACTATAGATATATTGTACTAAAAAAAGAATTTTGACATGACACCAGGGTCGATACAAGGCCATTTAAAAGACTTTTCTATAGTTCTGGACCATGTGAATTCCCTTCTTCTTTACAGTTGCCAAGAAGAAAAGTATAATTCACAACATTTTTGTGTTTAAAGGAAAATAAGTTTAGGTTATACAAAAGGATATAATAAAAAGCTTCATGAAGCTGGTGATTCACTCTAGCCCTTTTGGTACTCTTCTGCCTTGGCTGAGCTGAGATGTCACTCACTGATAGGTGCTGCTAATTCTCTTCCCCCTTGTAGAATTTCCCCTGCTTTGTTCTAATGCTATCCTGACACTAGTGATTTACATTGTCCATCTTGATAGAGACCAGAATGTACAGAAGATGTAAAAATCCTCATCAGGAAGATGAATTTCTTAAAAGTCAAACCCAAGTAAAAATACATATATTATGAATAACTGATTTACTCACTCATTCATTTATTTAAAAATGAATATTTGATGGGTGCCAAACAACCACTAGCAATCTTATGTGAGATTGTTTCTTCAGTCTAAGAATGCCCATTACAAGGATATCTAGAATTATTTATTTATTGTCTTGCCACCTGCTTTCCCATAACATAAGATGGTTGAAAACTGATGCACTTTTAAAATTATTAAGCCCAAACATCTTATTTGACTGAGGTCAAGTCTGAGAAAATGACTCTGTCAAAGGCAATCAATGAATTTGTCAGCAAAACCAAGAAAAACACACAGTTGCTTGTGTCCAAACGTTTACCTCCCCCCTTTTTATTCTTCACTCAAAAATAATTGCTGAAGGATTATTCTCGAGAGTTTCAAAGATACTCAAGGAGCTTCTACCATGTGTTTTAGTAATCATGCAAATCATTTCATACTAATCTCTCAGTTTATTTATTTGGATTACAATATATGGTCTGCACATTGTCATAGGAGTACAGCTCTACAGCTGTGGGAATCAGGCAGACCTGGTTCATGTCTTGGCTCTGGTCTGAACACTGCATATTTTTAGACAAGTTACTGAACAAATTGGAGCCTCAATTTCCATTTCTGTGAAGCATGTGAAAGTCACCTACCCCTTGTGAGGATTTCGTGAGAGCACGCCTGAGAAAGTGCCTCTGAAACTGATAAGAGGAGCACTGCTGGAAGCCATGACCATGTCAGATGTCTTTTTATACACTGGGGGTTCAGATGAATTAATATCTTTCTGTCCAAGTGCAGGCTTAGAATTTCCTGAATACATAATTTCATTGTTAGACGTAGTGTTAGTATGTGGAATTTAAAATACCTACATTTTTCCTTTCCTCATTAGCTACAGGACACTATTTCTCACTAAAAACATTTCCTTTGCAACTTTCATGAAAACACTGTGATTTCCCAATAAGGAAATGTACCCACATTTTACTCAGTGCCCCTACTTTCCACCACTTAGGGACTGCAAATTATGGGAGTCATGCTGATTACCCATTCAAGTTTGCATGCTGATGGGCAGAACAAAGCATCCAAGAAAACAAAACAAAATGAAAAGGTTTACTTAAAAATGTGATTTTTTACATGTTCTCCCTCATAAATGGACCCTGACCATTTGCCATAATACCATAAGAAAGGGTTTGGCAGTAGCTGGCAACTGCCAGGGGAGGAAAAAGGGACACATAACATCAGTAAGAGTACCTGATCTCAAACCTGGCAAAGTGGGGACCAAAGGAAGGCCCAAACTGTACCTGTATGATGACCACTTGTATACCTAATCCTGAATTGTACACTACATCTTTAAAATAAAATAAATGTTTTAAAAATATGACTTTTAAAAAAGGTTTATATTTATAAAGGTTTTGATTCCAATTGCCAGCATGACAGAGTTTAATGTACGAGAATTATTTATGAGGGTAGTAGAAATTGAGTAGTTGCCTAAAGTAGAAATATTCTCCCCCCCCTTTTTATCATCAGGCAAATGTAGCATCCTTTTTGAAAATAAAATCTTATAGAAAATCAGGTTTACAGAGAGCCCATCTGAGCTGTCCTTATGGACACTGAGGGTAGAGAGCTTGTCTGATTGACCTGCTATCAAGAGGGCAGAACAGAGAAAGCTTAAGAGCTGCCAAGATCTACCCATGGCTGGTACAGAGGTCTTTCCTCCATCTGCCCTCCTTGAAATCACTCTTGCTTTTAGCCCTGTTTCTCTTTATTAACTTTTCCCTCACATTACCTCTTCCTTTCCAGCTTGGGCCCTGAAGCTTTGAGGCAATACAGAATGCTGCGTACTTTCTATTTCTCTAGTCTTGCTTCTGTCGATTTCTCACTGGCTCCATTTCTCCCTCGTCCCATCACAATGGACTCCAGATCTTCTATGCCTTTCTTTATCCCCCTATGCTGTAGAGTGCTCACCCACGCTATCCCCTCTATGGCAGAATAGTCTGTATTTACAGTTCTAATGCTGAGCCAACTGAAAGGATTATTTGTAATGAATATCTTCACTGCACTGAGATCAGCATCTCTAACACGGAACTCAGTCTCTGTCTCCAAGCACATTCCTCTTCCTCCCGTCTGTCTTTCTCTTCCTGCTATCTCTGTCCATGCAGACCTGCCAATAAAATCTGACTCTTGCCACTACTCCAGGTCCCATAACTTGTCAGTTGCTTCTCTTGTCTGCTTTTCTTTTAGTTTTTTTTTCTATCTCACAGCCTCTGTCTTGCCTCCCAACTGAACTCTTACAATGTCTTCTGTCCATGATTTTCATGTCCTGGTGTCCTCTCTCCCACTGTGCTCTAACAATCTGATGTTCTACAAGTGATAGAACCTAAGCTCAGGGAAGTTTAGAGATATTTTTACATTTTGTTATGTCCAAGCCAGACTCAAACCTGGGTTTTCTGCCTCCAAGTTTTGTGTTCTATACTTGACATTTTCATAATTTGGTTATTTATGTAGTGTGTACATACACCAGAAAAGATGGAAACTTTGTACATTTGGAACAAGTGAAGGAGAAATAGCAAGTCTATTAATCTGCTGAATAGACAATGGAGCCCAAGAGGAAACACACAGCTAAAATGAGACTGCAGAAAGGCACTGCAGTGTGGACAGAGCAAGAATACCCAGTGTGCAGGGGAAAGAGACCCGTCCCATTTGATTCTAAAACTATGCGACATATATACCACTCCCCAGATCACCACTCATTTTATATTTGAATAATTCCAGACTCAGAGAAGTTAAGAAATCTTCCCAAGGTCATCCAGCTAGTTGGACAGAGGCAGGTGTCTCACCTTATTTGTCTCTAAAATTGGTTTCTTCTTTGCCCATGTGTTACTTAAAACCTGGGACTATAACTACATATGCAAATACAGGCATACACACAAAAAACATATGCATATGCAAAGACACATGCATTTTCTATCAGTGGAAAGTAAAAAGTACATGGTAGGTTTAGTAAATCATGAGCAAATTAAATCACCATATATTTTCCCAAGTTCTTAAATTATTTCTCCTGTTTTTTATTCTGTACCATGTTTTTCATGCCCTTGTTCCAGGGTAAACTTGTAAAGAAATGTGTCTTTTCGACAGTATGACAACCTTACCTCCTCAGTCTCCCAGAAGTTGCATTTAGCAAAGTTACTTGCAGTTAGTGGTATTTAAATATATGCACTCATGTAGTCTCGCTCCTCTCTTACTATGGCTGCAGAAACCAATTGGTACCTGAGTTCAAGGTCTCAGGTAGCTGGATGATGGTCTCTAGTCACTGTCTTGGTTGATCTTCTTGGAACAGAACCAGGATGCATGCCTGCTGCCTCCACCTTGGAGCTGTGTAGTCAAGACTTTCCCCAACTTCCTAGGAGCCAGTTCCTATCGGTCAGCTCATTTATGTCATAATAACATTCTATCTTCTGTGTCTTTTTACCTTAAAAAAGTACGTTTGACAGTCATTCTTCCCCGATGAGATATCTGATATGTTGTCTCTCTTAGACAAAAAGTTACTTTATCACAGTGTTTTACAAACAGGGAGCAAGTTGTCAAGATCCAAATGAAAGTGGTGTCTACTTCTCCAGCTCTGACATTCCCTGGGAGAGCAAAGGAGACTCGCATCTCTGAAATGAGGCAGCAGCAGCAAGCTAGGCCAAGACACAGACAGATGGAACACACCCAAAGGAGCACATCAAAGAGGACCTTGACTAAAGGCAGTGGGGGCACACCATACCTCTTCAACCAAGAACAGGAATGATAGATCTGAAGAACTCTCCATGGGTCTCAGATGTGGGTTCAAGTTCTACAGCAACTAACTTAATAACCTGGGGAAAGTTGCTAAATTTCCCAGCCTCAGCTAAACATCTATTCTCATAAAAGAGAAAATAAACTATCATTTATTAAGAGCCAACTACATGCTAGTCACTCTGGTAGTTATTTGTTTACAAATAGCACCTCATCATATCCTCATAAGCCTAAGAACCCAAGATCACTCCATCTACTTTTCAGATTGTTGATTTTTTTGTTTTGTTTTTTTGATAACCACCTTACACCTCAATCTTTTTCTTCCAAATGGCCTAGGATTCCATATCCAACATGTTCTTGTCTTTAATGAGTATAGTACAGGAACCCAAATTTGTTGAGCTCCTCCAAGGTATCATGCACTGTTTTGGCACTTTATATTTTTAGCTTATTCTTATATCAGGCCTAAGGGCAAATATCATCATCCTCATTTGTAGAGGAGAAAGACACAGAAAAATACTATTTCCAGCCTAGAGCTGCTCCATTGGTCATGGGGAGGTCGGGATTCACAGTCATGATTGGCTAACTCTAAAGATTTTAATCTTTCACTCACCAAGCTCCTCCCACTCCTTTATTCCGGGGCTTATGAAGATATTGAAAATATTTCATTATTCTTGAATCACAAAATAATTTTATGAGTCACACCACTGAATCCTTATTCAAATTTTCTGGAAAAAACCAGTTTGCAATAGTGAATCCATATTGAAATTTACTGTAGTTTGGTATTTCTATACTTAATTATGCTAATTGCTATTTATAAGCATACTTAGCATTTTGAATTATTTAGTGCAATTACGTCAAACAACATGTTTAATTTGTCGTGTCAAGTACAATAATTAGTAATAATTCTTGAAAGGATGTCATTACAAATTTGAGGTATTTACAAGGTGTAATTATGTCAGATGTGATAATACTAAAGAGCGATACTAACATTTTAACATTTTTAGAAAAACGTTGCTGCAAATATTTTAAAAGTTTAATGTGGCCATTTAAAATATCTTTGTTGCTTAACAAAAGTCAAATCTGATATGGTTTAGTGGTTTGCTTACTAATTAAGAAAATAAAACTGAGGTCTGAGATAACAGTTAAACTAATGTTTAATCCATCCAATATTCCTCTTTTTTTTTCTCCAGTGTGAATATGAATGATTTTCTATATTAAATAGTTATACTTTAAAAATGACTCTGGGGAAATAAGGACAATCCAGAGACAAATAGATTTCTTTCAAATATGAAAATATCAGGCTAAAGTAAAATAATAAGAGGTGAATTAAGTTGAATGGCCCAACTATTTCATGGCTATGTGGCTTGCCAAAGCACCTGCATGTTCATTTTCAATAAGCTTTGCTGTAAGGTAGGGATAGCACTTGCTGTTTGTGGAGGGGAAATGAGAGGATGCCAAATAACTTTGTAGTTGGAGGTAATTTACCAGTGTAAACATTTTTATCATTATCTGGATATCCCAGACTCAACCAAGAGCAACAGCAGGAAAATAAAAGAATTCCAAGTGGCACAAGTCCTCTCACAGGTGGTGGTAAGCTGCTTACTAGTTGGGTGGTCCTGATCAAGGCATTTTTCCTCTCTGAGTTCCAGTTTCCTCAGCTATAAAATAAGGAATAAGGAAAATAATATAACTTTCATAATAAGGTTGAGGACAAAATGACTTGTACTTGTTGAATGTTTAGATGTACATTAAAGTATAGCTCCAGGACCACATATTGGAAAAGGTGGATCAAGAACCTTGTTTCTCCCCCACCCCTCATTTCCTACTTTCTTGGAAAACTGAGTGTGGATTTTAAGGGCCCAGTCTTTGAGCTTAGGCACCCCTGACTTAGAATCCTAACTCTAACTACTTACTCATTAAAGGTTGAAAGTAAACAAAGAATGCCCCTCCCTTTTCCTTTAAAGTATGTATTTGGGTCAGGGAGAAGAAAAAGGATCGTTTATAATAGAGAAATTCTTCTCTTTCCCATCCAACACTGGTAATTGGGGGATCCTTTTGTTATTTTTACTATGAGGATGGTTTTACACTAGAGTCATATCTCCCAATGTGTACGAATCACACCTGAAGCCCACATTCTGAGGGACAATTTCTCTTCCAAGAACCTGTTGAACTCTACCTTCAGGTGGCAAAGCTGTCGCCCACCAGAAGATGACTGACAAATACCTGTCTATCTTTCAAGATTCATCATAGGCATTAACTCTTCTGGAGAACTTTTCTCTAATTACCTTCCTCAGGGGAGAATTGATTATCCTCTTCTTTGTGGACTTAGTTTACCTGCACAGAGATTTATAATAATATCTCTTTAACACTTTTATTATAGATCTCTGTTGTCCTTAATTGCTTGATTTCTTCCATTACAATAATCAGAACTCTTTCAGGGAGAGAGCTTTTGTCTTGAATGCTAGATGAATATATGCACTTTCCCCAGTATCTAGTACTGACCAGGTGTATGGTAAAATTTAAGCAAATCTTTGTTAAATGAGTTAATTAATGAATAAGCTTTGACGTGATATCTAAAATGAACGCTAGAAATAAAAAATATTTAGCATTTGAATTCAAACAAAAATGGTTGTTTATTCAGTCATTTATTAATTCTACAATTATGTATTGGTCATTGGCTAAGTACCAAGCATTTGGCTAGGCTCTGGGGATGTATAGTGAATTAATTTAACACATATATCTTTTTCCTATATACTAGTGCATTATTTCTCAAAGTGTGATTGAGGAATCACCTGCATCAGAATCAAAGAGGGATGTTATAAATGAATATTTATAGCACGAATATTATAAATTGGTCACGCCCTTTGACCTACTGAGTTAGATTCTATGAATATGGATGCTGGACTTTTTATTTTTAACTAATACTTGATTATTATAGTTCTTAAAATTTTAGAATTGCTGTTTTACATGTTGACTTTATTTCATGCTAGGGGGCCAGGTGCAATGGCTCAAGCCTGTAATCCCACCACTTTGTAAGGCCGAGGCAAGAGGATTGCCTGAGCTCAGGGGTTCGAGACCAACCTGGGCAACTTGGTGAGATGTCATCTCTACAATAAATCAAAAACTAAGCCAGGCATGGTAGCATGTGCCCATAATTCAGGCTACTTGGAAAGCTGAGGCGGAAGGATCACCTCAGCCCAGCAGGTTGAGGCTGTGGTGGCCATGGGTGTGCTCCAGCCTGAGCAATAGAGTGAGATTCCAACTCAAAAAAAAAAAAAATTATGCTATGTATGTGATTGTTGAGCAGTTATTCAACATTTCAGAAGCTTAATTTTCTGTAAAATGGGACCAGCACTTCCCACTATGGAATTTAATGGTAGGGCTATACATCATCTGTTTAAGGTGCCTACTAGGTGTTTAGTTAAAATGTTCAATTATTGTTTCAAAGAAATGATGCTGCAGATTCCTGTGCTCCTGGAAATTGCTTGAACATGTGATTTTTTTTGAGTCACTCTCACTCTGTTGCCCAGGTATTGGCACACTCATGGCCATAGTAGCCTCAACCTGCTGGGCTCAGGTGATCCTTCCACCTCAACCTTTCAAGTAGCTGGAATAACAGGTATGTGCTACCATGCCCAGTTAATTTTTTTCTGATTTATGGTAGAGATGATGTCTCACCAAGTTACCAAGTCTTGCCTCAAGCCCCTGGGCTCAGGCAATCTTCTTGCCTCCACCTTCTAAGGTACTGGGATTATAGGTGTAAGCCACCATGCCTGGCCCGAACATGTGACTTTAAAAAATCAACTATTCATTTAACTATATTAACAAATATCTTCATTTAAAATGAGCAACCATTTCACAGGTTGTCAGTTCTGTCAGCTTATATCTCGTATTATGTTTTCAATTTAATTTGACAACAGTTATCAAGTACCCACTCAAATGTATATGAACCAAGACACTGAAGTGAAGTTTCGTTACTTCCAGTCAGTCATGATCATATTGGTGATACCTACCCAAGTATGTTAGTTACAGTCCAACCAGGGAAACAAACCATTCAGAGTCTAACAAGAAGGTGGTTATTCAGGAATGAGAGGCAAAGAAGTCAACCAGAGCACAGAGAGGCAAGACAGAAATTGGGAAGAACAGTAAACTGCTCCCGTAGCACGGCTGGAAGGCGATGTTACAAGAGCCCAGGTGCTAGGTCACGTGACACCAGCAGCAACCACCACAAGCTTCCATGGGGAGATCTGAAGACACGATGCAGACAGAGTGAGTTGCTGCTGAAGACACCTTTTGAGGCAGAGAGCAAGAACAGAAATATCCTGGCATTGTTCTTCTTCTCACCCTCCTATTTCTTGCCATGCTTTGTATTGGTTGAACCCACGCCAAATTGGCTGAATGAAAATCTAGGAAGTGAAGCCTGAACGGGATCAGCCCTCTTGGCAAAGGGCAGACTGACAGGTGTGGGAGATTTAGTGCGGGCAGGCGTCACTAAGCACTCAGGCAGAGGTGTACTGGCTGCAAGGAAGGAAGGACAGCCATGCCCTGTGGGAGCCAGGCTGGCTGCCAGACTGAGCCTCGTGAAGGAACAGAAATGTGATGAGGTCACCGTGGTTTGGCATCATCTCCAGAGTCTCCAGTTGAGAGCTTGCATTTTGCGAGTGCCCTTCAGTGTTCAGGGCTCAGAGGTTCTCAACCCTGATGATCAAGACTTTAGATCATGCAAGTTGAAACCCAGGCTCCATTTGATGGATTTACAGTGAGATATACCCTTACTAGGATGCTCACCTCTAATGCTTGTCTAGTCTCTCCTTTTAGTGACAGGCATTTGGGAAGCTAAATTATAATTATAATATGTTTTATGATTCTGGAACCAGGTTGAAGAGAGAATGGCAGTCTCAAAATTGAGTGCAATCCAGCTGCATTACCTCTGTATGATTATGGTGTTTCTTCTGATTGAGAACACTACCAAGTGCAAGAAACATCATCATTTTATGCATCACAAAAAAACAGGAAGAAGAGAAGAGGAGAAAATGCTGTCATTACCTGATGATATAACGTTTCCTTACCAGTTAACATTTTTATTTTAAACTTATAGAAGTAACTATTTTATAGTGCTTTAGACACAGAAGTCCAGGCTCATGAACGCAGTTAGTGATAATTACATGACTACCATCTTGTTGGCTGTCATTTTAAGATTCTCTCACTTGAGAGGCATCTGAATTTAATGTGTTAAATGTCAAAACAAAATGTGCATACTAGACTTGATAGAGTATAGAAACTTCAAGAGATAGGAAGAGTCATGTCACCTCCTTAAGGTTCTCATGAATAGGGGATATTTCATGTTATATTATCTTGAACTTATTCTTGGATTCTTTTTGAGTCCAGCCTCCAGGAAGGTAGCACCCTATTCTGACCATACACAGAAGACCAACGTACATAGTTGGATTTCACTTTCCTTAGGCAAAATCACACTGGGTTATATGTGATTGGATTGGGTAACATCAAATCCCCTTGGTCTTGTGTTCCCAGAGCCACACTTGCTCTAGAGCTAGAGGTGGATTATATTACCCATTATATTTTTAAATCTTCTTAATTGCAATCAGAAATGTTTGGGATGCTTTACTATCAACAACATAAAGGCAGACCGGTTGAGTATTTTTCATTTATAAGCATCTGACAGCCTAAAAAGTTTTATTTCTCACATTTTATTATTTGACCCTCACGATAAAGTTGTAAGGAGACTAGGACAACTAATATTGCATTGTTAGTATGACCTTCTTTTGACAAAGAGGCAATGGATCTGTGAGGTTAAGTAATTTTCCAATGTTTACACTGATAATAAAAAGCCCAGCTAAGGCTCATAACTCCAAGTCCTATTTACTTTCCACCATAGTCTTCTACCATAATATGTTTTGGAAACACATAATGGGTAAGATATTGACTTCAGTTTGAGCATCTGGAGGTTTGAGTGGTCATTCTTTCAGGAAAACGCATGACTTGAATCAGGCTATCTCCAAAAATTTTTTATCAGCATTCAAAATTGAAAAGAAAAAGATGAGTTTCAATTCACATGTATCTGCATTTTAAACCAGAAAGGGTTCCGGTGTCTCAGTCACATCTGAGGAACAATGAAGGGCTGAGAATTTTGCTAGAGTCTCATTATATATATGGGTAAATTTCATTTTATTGTTCTGAGACACTGAAGAAATATAATTGTGTTAGTTTTCCATTATTCTGTAATACTCCACCCCTAAATTTAGTGTCTTAAGACAACAACAATGGTTTACTTGCTCTCATTTGCAATTTTGTTTCAGCAACGGCTCATATAACTCTATATGGTATCAGCTGGGTCACTCATGGGGTTATGTTCAGCTGGTATTTGGCTGGCTGAAAATGTGAAGGTGGTTTCACACACCTGGGGGCCTTGAACTGGCTTTCAGGTGAGACCTCCTGTCTGCCACACGAAGCTTGCTTTCTCTATGTGGTCTCTCCTGCATTGTGGCTGGACCTCTTTAATGATGGCTCAGGGCTCCGAGAGAGTGGAAGTCACCAGACCTCTGTAGGGTTAGGCCTAAATTTGGCATAGTGCTACCTCTCCGACATTCTGTTGGTCAACGTAGGTTGGGCTGGGTCAGATTCAATGGGAAGGGAAATATTTTCCATTTTTAAAGGGAGGAATGGCAGGTAAGTACAGAGAGGAAGAGTTGTTGACAAGTGTCTTTGGAGATTACCTACATCGGTATTCTAAGTGAATTGCTGGGAATAATGTAATATAGAATAATCACTTCTTGGAGATACCAAAGGAAAACAAACATTATATATAGGCTTTGGGATGCAATGTGAATGGTTAAAAAGATCGATTGTTCTCCAGTCATATTCCCCCTAGATATTAGGCTGACAAGACACATATTTAGGGCCTAGAGTTAGAGAAGTTGCTGAGTTGGGGAAGTTGTTTCATTGTAACAATGCTCTGCCCCTGAAAATTCTTCCAGACCTTTAATGGAACACATGCCTATCCATTTGCAGTTCTGCTTTTTTATTAATTCTTTCCAGGTTTCACCTTGAACTTGGCTACAATCAGGAATTTTTGCCTATGACATGGCTTCATGAAACTTGCAATTAGAATACTGGCTCTGCTATTTACTAGCTGTATGTCGTTGGGTAAGACCTTAGGCTCTTCTTAACATTATTTTATCTTCTACAGAGATAAATGAGTGTTACTTTTCTGTCTCATTCTCTTCCACTCTTCCTTCCTTCCTTCCTTCCTTCCTTCCTTCCTTCCTTCCTTCCTTCCTTCCTTCCTTCCTTCTTTCATAAACCTCTGCATAGTTTTATGTGATGTTTTAAATGCTTTTACATTTAACTTTGATCATTTTCAAATATAAGCAGAATTCCTGGCACATATTGGGAACATAATATATGTGAATATATTTGAATAAATATGTTTATTTATGAATAAATAAATGACCAAATAAATACACTTTATAAAACATTTTAGCCTATATTCAAAGAGGTGTGTTTTCCAAAGATATGGGGATATGTGCCCAGATCTGCTGCAAAGGATGACTTTGGGCTGTCTTTACATAATGATGCAAGGTTATTCTGAGGCCTATACCCAGTCCTGAGACATTACATTACACTTGAAAGAGAACCTTGATCATTCTCTTGGATCCTTCATCTTGAAAAGAGGGAAGACTGTTCAAACAGAAAGACCCCTAGAAAAAGGAACAAGTGATTCAAAGTTAGTTATACTGAGGAACATAAGAAGGATCAGATTTCAACTTTTCTTCTTCCCTCTTGTTTTCAGCATTGGGGTGAAAAACGGCGGCGGCAAGACAGAGAAAGGAGAAAAGAGTGATAGCTGTCCATGGACATGTACTCCCATGAGAACAAGAGCTGAGGCCTGAATTGACTCTTCCTTCCTCTAGCTGTTATAACTGTGTTTTCTCTTTAAAAATTAAAGTGTTACAATTATGTATTTTGGATAGATATTGTCTTGATACATAAAGCAATTACTTTATCTGGTTGTCAACCAAATAAAATAATGATTTGTTACATTGTTGGACTGGAAAAACAAAAACAATGACCGTATTGTCTTTTCTAAAGAGTAGGTTAGTCTCTGTCAGGGCACCTTCCTAAGAGATTTTCAGGGACCATTTGACTACATTTAATTTCTCACCTGTATTAACTTTATAACCCTACTTTTTTATTATATGTCACAAGCGGGACACAGAGCGGTCCTCATGCAGTGGATATATCATATTAGACTTCACTTAGTGAGTACTAACACATGCCAGACACTGTGCCAAGCTCTTCATGTGCAGTACCTGTAATCCTTGGGACAACCCTTGCCAGTAGGTATTATTGCTCCCATCTAACACAGAAACACAGAGACGGTGACCATCTTTCTAGGTATTGCTCAGCCAGTAAAAGCCATAATTGGAATTCCAGCCTGACTCTTACTGACTCTATAACCCATTCTTGTTTTCACTTCCACACTGATTTCTAGAAGAATCCCATAGTTAAATTGAAAGGTCACTATTCATCTCATGACTCTGTCTAGGCTTCTTTTTGGGAGCCTCCTAAGAATCTTTCTCTTCCATAAAATGAAAGGTTGGAACTCTTCATTCTAACACGTGCAACTGTGTGTTGTAGCCAGTCAGGCATAGACTGATTGCTTAGGTCCACAGGATGAGTCACTGAAGGTAGGCATAGCCCCAAAGATAATGCTCTTGATCACCAATGCAGGCCTTTGATGGTCTTCTACAGACTGTCTTATTAGCCTTTTACCCTATGTAAGAACAAGTGTGGTGGAAGACATGGTAGAACGAACAGTCATCTACACTGTTTGTTGCATTTGGAATATCATTTAACAGAGCTGGCAAGGTTGTGTGAACATAAAATACACTGTTTCCTTTTACCGAACTACATGTTGAAGGTATTAGCTTTTGTCAACCCTTTTTATTCCTGACTATATGTAAAGACCTGTCTTTGGGACAAAACCCACTTTGGCTTCAGGGGAGAGATTTGTTTGCGCATCTGGTTTGTGCCAGAGATGGTTCACTATCCATAGTCTTAAAAGATAAACTGTGTTTGTTAGGCAAGTGGGTGCACACACATGTTCTGAGACAGATCAGAAACTCTACTGCCAGTAAGTGGAAGTGTGGTGAGATCACAGGGCTATAGCCAAGATTTGTAATTCAGTCAAATCCCCCCTTTCCTGGAGAAAACATTATTGATTCTAAGCTAGTGGCTTGCACAAGGTCCCGATCTGAATCCTTTAACATATTTTATCTGAATCCACAGGGCTGCTCCAGCTACAATTCCATCTTTAGATCAAATTCCAGCCATGCTGGATTTCTTTCTGTTGATCATGGAAACATTCATTTACCACTATTTGCTTTTATACTTGCCTTGTTGCATGAAATCGCTCTATTTTTCTTGCCACCCCAGTATTTTTGGACTGATAAACTACTCTTTCTACAAGTCCCGCTCAGATGCTATCTTCCTCCCTGACTACTTAAGGATCAAAACTATCTTTAATTTTCCCGGGTTCCCAGGAAAATTATATGTGCTTTTGTTTTTAGTTTTTCAAGGATGGGATCAATGCCTTGTTCATAGCTTCACTTGCACCCCCAGTGCCCACGACGGTGTTTGGAACACAGAGGCTATTTAGCAAATATTTGCTGAAGAAGTGATCTTCACATATTTAATTTATATATTTCCTGCTTTTTCAGATACCACGTCAAGCATATTTATGGAAGGGGAAAATGCAGGAACAAGAAGGAGAAGAGAGAGAAAGGAATAGAAAAATAGGACTGACCAAAGCAGAAGTTTGGAAATAATGAAAGATGGAGAAATAGGTCCCAGGTGTCTGGCTCTAGCCTTGGGTAACTGTTTCATGAGGCTTTCTATTGTCTCTCATCCTTTAAAAAAGCACAAGAAAAGAGGCAAGTTTTATTTCTGCCCTAAGTGTGGGATTGGCAGGGCAGGGTCTTCAAGACTTCCAGTCTTAAAAGGTCTCTGACTCACCCCACTACCAGATCTGTAGCTCTTTGACTCATTACACAGGGACAAAAGGAAACATAAGGGTGGCACAAGTCTTCTGCCCTCTTTCTCCTGTCCTTAGTTTATGGTTAAATTTATGACGTCTTTTTTGTTTCTGTGGCTTCCTGCCCTGCCTTCAGGTCAATTCCACCTGTGCATTCTGGAAGCCAGTTGTGCCTTCCAGGTGATGAAAAATGCATGCTAAGGCACCAGAAAGAGCTGCCTTTCCTCCCACTGTAAAATAGTTATGAGGGACATTGTTAGGTACAGAGAAACTTTTAGGTTCACTAAGTTCTGTTCAGCTAAGCTGTCATTGTTTTTCCTTCAGGCCGTTTAGTTGTTATGCCAATCAGATCACTGAACTGTTTAACATTCATATGAACTGTTTAACATTCATATCTTGTGGCTTATTTTGGACGATTTAATCAATATTTCATCATAAACTTGTTTTTTTAGCTCTTTGGAATGGTGACTTTTAAAAGACTGATTGTGTTTTTAAGTAGAATTATACTTCAAAGCCATATACTTAGTTTACGTACCATAGGCTAACCATACTTAAAACAATTTCATAAGTTCTGACATATATATATATATACCCATGAAACTATCAATGCAATCAAGATAATGAATATATCCGTCACCCACAAAAGTTTCCTTATGTCCCTTGGCAGTTTTCCTCTTGCCTCTCTTTGTACCAAGACAACAATGTGCTGTCTCTCACTACACATTGGTTCACATTTCCTGGAGTTTTATCTAAATGAAACCATGTAGTAGGTGCCTTCTTTCACTTAGCATAATTATTTTTAGACTCATCTATAATGAAGCAAAATTGGGTCCTTTTTTATTCCATTATGCTACAACTTATCGATTCATCTGTTACTTTTTGGCATTTGGGTTATTTCCAGGTTTGGTCTATTTTGAATAAAGCTGCTATGAAAACTTTGGACAACGTTTGTGCAAGTATATGCTTTCTTTACTCTTGGGTGATTATTAAGAGTAGAATGGGTTGTATGGTAGTTGCACGTTTAAGTTTTTAAGAACCTGTCACTCTGTTTCCTAAAGTGGTTTTACCATTTTACATTATACCAGCAGTATGTGAAAGTACCATATTCTCACCAATCTTGATATGATCATCCTTTTTTTTTAGCAGTTCCAGTAAGTGTATAGTGGTGACACAATGTGGTTTTCATTTTCATTTTCTTAGTGGTTAATAACACAGAGTTTATTTTCCTGTGCTTATTTTTCATATCTTATATCTTCCTTGGTAAAGTACTTGTTCAAATATTTTGAGCTTTAAAGATTTGTTATGTATTCTGGATACAAGTCCTTTGTCAGATACATGCTTTGTAAACACTTTTCCTTATTCTTGTGGTTCTCTTTTCATGTTCTTAATGGGTCTTTCAAAGAACAGCAGTTTTTAACTTTGATGAAGTTCAAGTAATAAATCTATTCTTTCATGGATGCTGTTTTTAGTGACATATCTTTGCCTAACCCAAGCTCACAACATTTTCTTCTAGAATTTTTATGGTTTTAACTTTTACATTAAAGTCTAGGGTTTATTTTGAGTTATTTTGCATATAGTGGAAGATGTAGATCTAAGTTTATTTTATTTTTGCATATGGATATCAAATTGTTGCAGCCTCTTTGTTGAAAAGACTATTTCACTACCAAATTTTTTTTGTATCTTTGCTGAAAATTCATTATTCACATGTGTGGGTCAATTTCTGGACTTTGTATTTTATTCTAATGATAATGTCTTTCTATGTATTTTCACTAGTACTGTATTTTCTTGATATCTGCATCTTTAAAATAAGTCTTAAATTCAAGGAGTAGTATTCTTTCAAACTTGTTTCCTTTTTTCAAATTTGTTTTGGTGATTTCAGTTCTGTGCAATTTTGTATGGATTTAAAAATCAATGTGTTGATTTCTACTAAATTTGGAGGGATTTAATTGGATTGCATTGAATCTATAGGCTACTTGGGAGATAATTTATGTCTTAACCATATTGAGTCTTCTGACCTATGAATAAAATATATCTTTCCACTTATTTAGATCTTCTTTGGTTTATCTGGCAATATTGTATTGTCTTCAGTGTAGAGAACTTTCATGTATTTTGTTATTATCATTATAAAACTATTTTCATTCTTCTTAGCAATATCATGTCCTCTAAAATTTACTCTGTCTGATATTAATATAGCCAGAGCAGGTTTATTCTGAGTAGTGTTTGCATAATCTACCTTTTTCTATTTTTACATTTAATGTATTTATATCTGAATATTTGAAGTACATTTCAAATATATTTGTAATATATGCCTACTTATATCAACAAATATGCCTATGTCAGCAATAATTGAATACAATTTATCATAAAATATGGCAATTTCTACTTTTACTGAGGTTTTCTAAAATATTTAAATTCAAAGCACTTATTTCTATAGTTAAGCTCAAGTATAGCCTCTTGCTGTTTTAAAAAAAGATTCTAACTGTTACTTGTTCTCATTTTCTTCTTTCTCTGCCTTCACTTTGGAATAACTGTGCAGTTTTTAGAATTCAATTTTATTTCCTCTGTTGTCTTATAACTCATTGTTTTGTTATTTTAGCAGTTGTTCTAGGATTTACATTGTATATCTTTAACTTATTACACTTCACCTATAAGTGATATACTAAATATGAGAGTATATATAGTTATTTATATATATAGTATATATATGTAGTTTTACATATGATATAAGAACCTGAACATAATGTTTCCATTTATTCTCTATGAAATTTTATATATTTTCTTATACATGTTATAATACATACAATTATTTCAATTAACACTAAGTCACCTTTAAAGAGATTTAAATACTAACAAATACATACTTCCCTGTGTAGTAACCATTTTTAGGGCCCTGTTTCCTCAGAAAGATTTCCTTTAACATTTTTTAGAGTGGGTATCTGCTGGTGACAAAGCTTTTAGCTTTTTTATGTCTGAAAATGTATTTATTTCTTTTTTGTGTTTTGAAAAATATTTGTGCTGGGTATAGAATATCAGGTAGACAGCTTTTTTTTTTCTATCAGTACTTTAAAGATGTTGCTGGCTACATTGTCTTCTTGCTTCACATTGTTTCTGGTGATGAATTTTTTGTCATTCTTTCTTGGTTCCTATGTATAAAATGTGCCTATTTTTTCTGGCTGTTTTTAAGATTTTTCTCTTGATTGCTGGTTTTGAAAGATTTGGTAACAATATATATTAGTGTAGTTTTCTTCACATTTCCTAGATCCATAGGTTTGTAGTTTCACCAATTTTTTTTTTTGAGTTGGAGTCTTACTTTGTTACCCAGGCTGGAGTGCAGTGGCATGCTCATGACCACCGCAGCCTCCACCTGCTGGGTCAGACAATCCTTCCACCTCAACCTTCTAAGTAGCTGGAATTACAGGTACACACCACCATGCCCGGCTAATTATTTATTTATTTATTTATTGTAGAGGTGAAGTCTCGCCAAATTGTCCCGTCTGGTCTCAAACCCGTGGGCTCAGGCAATCCACTCGTCTCGGCGTCCCTAAGTCCTGGGGTTACAGGCTGAGCCACCACGGCCTGTTTCTACCAGCCAGATTGCAAAAACATATTATTCTCTGGGCATTAGGTAGGCTACTCAGGAAAATCTTGTCTCAGTAATGCAGAGGAGTTAACCCTAAATTGCTCTGGATTTTTTTTCTAACAAATGATGAAAACAGGACTCTCAAGGGTCAAACTTTTCCCAACTAACAACTGTCTCCTAGAATAAATCTCAAGAATATTAATGAGAGTTTAAGAAAAATCTAACTTAAAATTTACGGTGTTTGGCATCCAATCAGAGTCTTACGCAGAACTGACACATATGTTAGAATTAGCAAACAACAATATTAAAGCAACAATTATATAAATGTATTCCATATCTTCAAAAAGTTAAGTAAAGACATTGAAGATTTTTTTTAAGAGTCAAATTGAACTTCTAGGAGAAACATTATAATGTGTGAGATGATAAATACACTAGATAAACTTTGTTTTAAATTAGACATTTTGGAAGAAAAGATTAGTGAATTTAAAGACATAGCAACACAAACCACTGAAATAACAAAATAAAACATAGCAAAATAAACCACTGAAAGCAGAGTCATCTAAGAAAAGGCAGAATGGTAGTGAGCTGTTGCACTACCTCAAATAGTCTAACATATAATTTGAGGACCCTTAAGTAGAGAAGAAAATAGAGAGGACATAAAAAATAGTTTCATCTACTTGGAAGGCTGATGCGGAAGGATTGCAGGAGCCCAGCAGTTTGATGCTGGGGTAGCCGTGAGTGTGCCACTGCACTCCAGCCTGGGTGACAGAGTGAGACTCCGACTCAAAAAAGAAAAAGAAAGAAAGAAAAGAAAGAAACAGGTAGTATTTCTGCATCTGTGAGAATGCTGAGCACTATTCCTTTTAATCTTTTGGAGATCTTTCTCTAGCCTTGGGTAGTTTTTTCATGTGCATGTTTTGATGACTATTCTGCTGAAAATATAAAGAGAATCTCTTTCATTTATTCAGGATTTCTTCTATATGTAGTTTTCTTTGGTACTTAGTTTTCCAAACTCTAGCTTCCTTTTTATCCCTGAAACCTCAGCTTTGTTTTTCCTACCCAAAGAGTCTACCAGGTTCTTCCTGAGTTCTCTCTCCCCGCAAACTCAAAATAGTAGGCTGGGACAACTGTAGGGCTCATTTCATTTGTTTTATGTCTCTCATCAATCATTGTATTTTATTACCTAACATTCAGTGCCTTGAAAATCATTGTTTTATACTTTTTTGTTTAATATTTATATTTTCAGATTAAATTATAAATCAGATACTGTTATTCCATCTTAGCCACATGTGAAAGACAAATTGTATTTCTTTTGATTCATACAATTATATTTCCAATATTAAAATAAAAGCCACAAAAACAAATGTAGTTAAGATATATTTGATTTCTATATAACTTTTCAGAAGTGCAGGCATACGGGCGCATTTGGGATGACAGTTAACAGGAAGTTCAAGTTCTGTTTTCCTTTTTTATTTTCTTTGGAACCAGTTAAAGACCATTATTGTCATTACAAGGACAAAGCAAAATTGATCTGTGGCATGTAATAGTTAATTTTGTATCAAATTGAGATCTAACAATGATTAAATAGGTAACATGTTGGGGTACTTTGAGTCACTGGGACAATGGGACACTTTGAAGTTATGCACCAGAGAAATCAGTGTCTCATACAGACCTGGGTCTCTCACAGGCCCTCTTAAAGGTCATGCTCAAGAAGGGGCTCAATAAATGTTGTTTAATGAACAAATAGGTGAAAAAAGTATGCCTAGAAAGTGATGAGCCTGGTCATTTGGTGTGTATATCAAATGGATGGAGGGGAAGTCTGGTATGGTGAAAAATGAACAGATTTTGGACTCAGAGAGAATGGGAGTCTAATTGTAGCACCCCTATTTAACAGATAGGTGAATATAAGTATAAAATTCCAAGCTTCATTGTCTTTATCTTTAGAATAAAAATAACATTATCTGTCTCACAACACTATTATGAAGATAAGATCTGTTGTACTTAAGACACACTCAGCATAGAGCATGGCATATGTTAAGGCATTCAATGATTGTTAAGATCGTCTCCTAGACTATGCCAAGGTAAAACCTTTGCAATGTTATCGTTCAAAAATGTGTAAGAGACTGATTTAAAGTATGAAGAAACAGACTTCGCAATTTCTTCACTTATGTGAAATCTTTGAACTTTGAGAATAGAATTGATTTTTGTAAGGAACCAGACATCATTCAAAGACAAGGCAAGTAAATAGAGTGACTTATCAATGGGGACAAAAATAAATAAACACCAAATGATATGTCTATAAAATCATGTCATACAAATTCAAGAGATTCATAAGCAAGCCCTTTATCAATTCTTAATGTAGAAGCCAAAAATGTTTTGAGGATTACTGTACCATGGGAATATGTTTTCCTCTCTCTTGAAGGAAGCTCTTGGAAGTAAATGCATTCATGTAGATATATACCTTCTGTTCTATCAAAAAGAAAAACAGAAATGAAAGGGTCCAATTTTGTTACTATTTGATGACACTTTTTGCAACCCCTTGTTTTAGTCTTTAATGTGTGTTTACATAGACTCATTTGTAACCCAGAAAGACAGATTCAGATAAGTATTAAGTGACTTTCCCACAATTACACACTGATACTTCTCAACAATGGGTTTTGAACACAATTGTGTTCTTCCCTAACATGCTATCTGTCCTTTTTATACCCTACTTTAAAAACATCTTGCTTTCAGAACAAAGTTAATGTTAATCAACTGATAATATAAGTAAAGATATTTTGGGAAGTCAGTAATACTGTAAGTTATTACTATTATTATCATTATTAATTTTCATTCCCAATGTTTCAAGATGGAGATAAACTTAATCTACACGCATTCTTAAATAGTGACTTCAGTTGTGTGTAGCTGGTTCTTGGCAGTTGAAAAAACACACACAGTGACTTTAGTGAGATTCTGAATCGTTATCTCAGGAGTCTCCCGTGGCTTGTAGGCTCAGACATAATGTAGTGAAAGCAGCTTTTCCCACACTTCTTTCTCCAGCAATTCAGGTTCAGAGTGCTGGGATGCTCCAGCTGCATCCAATTAGACTTCCCCAAACAGGAAGGGAAGGGAGCCCATTGCAGTTGCTGCAAAAACCTCAGAATGAACAGTCTCATTTCCGTGAATGGTTAGGCCTCCTCACCAGGACACACTCAGACATGTTGTGCAGAAAGCTCATGCTCTGGAATGAAGCAATTTTAACAATGGGAGCATTGTTCTTTGGCTTGGACAGCTTATTGTATTTTAAGAGTGCACACTATGCACTTGCCCACACTGTGAGTCAGCGGTGGGGGTGCCAGGGGGAACAGACCTCAGTTCCATGTTAACTTCATGCTGCCTTTCCTGACCTAGATTCAGAAAAGTCTGATTTTAAAAACCAAGAATCTTTAAGATCAAGTCAGGGCTGTTCCCATCTCTAAATATACTTGCTATTGCAAAATGTTTAGGACCAGATTTAGATGAAATATGAAGTCTAAGAAAAATGGCACTATAAATTAAGCAGCTGGGCCTTGTAAGGAGACCTGCACTAGGCTAGTGTGGAAGAATATTGAACCACTGAGATTTCACAGTGGTCCAATCTAAACTGAATTACCAGTGCTTTTTTGTCTGCCTTGCCAAAGCGAGTATGTCTCACCAATACACCCTATTGGAGTCATTGGCATTTTTTGCTTATCTCAGTTCAAGGTAAAGGCATACATGGAAAGGCATGCCAAATGGTCATCAAGCCTAAATTTGAAAAGGATAATCTTATTTTGCCATTGTACTAGTTGATGGTGCTGCTACCTTACCACGGTAGGGCCACTTATCATTGAAACAGATTGTTGAAGCTTAAGGATATTCAAATATCCAAGTACATCTCATCAGAACCAACAAAAACATAATGCATATTTTTTGGCTAAAGTCCAATATTTGGGTAGTTTTTTTTTTATTTTTTCCTAGTTAATGTTAAAGTCAAAACTTAACATATTAGGGACAATTCTGACATTTAACCAAAAAATATGAATTAGGTATTATTATATCTGCTCTAGAAGAGTAAAATGCAATTCGATGGGTGAAATGCATGCATTACAGTCTTAAGGCTAGTGAACAGCAAATCTCAAACTTAAACTTGGGATCCCTGGTACCTCACATATTGCTTGTTATATCCCTTGACACCCCACCAAATATTCCATAATAGGTTCAAGGTAACTCTTGAAGCAAGGCAGACTGCCCTGAGCTTCCAGCTCTGGAAGAGCCTCGGGCTGGAGATGTGTTTATATATTGATAGAAGAGGGAAGAAATGGATGACAGTTGGGTGGAAAAAAGTTCAAGTGCCAGGCCTTCTTCCCTATACATGTATTACGTCTCTTAAGGGTCATTCACAAAGCCCTAGTAAAGTTTTCATTAGGATTAAACAGGAAAATTTCAGGTGTCTAGCATGGTGCCTGCATATTGTAAGATCTAATCCTGCGATCTGGTATGGTCTTCAGAGGGAACACAAAGCTTGGGGAAGTCCTCTTTCTTTGGAAACTCTTTTATGAGCTTTCACCTGGAATGTTTGAAGTCACTAATTCCATTGGTGACATTTGTGTCTTGCAGTTATGTACAGGGAAACTGAATTGCAAAATATGAGTGCCTTTCCTGCTAAGTGACCACTCTCCTACCTGAGGGATAGGCAGGCAAGCATCCTTGGCCATTAAAAGATTTTGTCTGAGCTGGCTTCCCTGTTCTTATCCAGAGCCACATATCCCAAATGGAGCCAGACAGCTTTTGCAGGAAAGCACAAAAGAATGACCAGGGCCTTGGGAAGGCCCCTTGTTGGTGGTCCCATCTCAGCTGGATTTAGCGATATCCAGGGTATAATGTAAGAAAAGGATTGTTTGCTTAGTTTTGGGTGAGAACCATATCTGAGGCTCTGCTTTCATTTTTTCTGGTCCCTGAAGTTTCTGTTACTGATATCTAGTTCTTCCTCCTTTCAGAGCCACCTGCACACAATGGAAGATTTTCACAGTGGCTCCCTGTACACCCCTTCCCACACCCCCATCTTCCCCTTTCTTTGTCCTGCTGTTTCCCCACACACACCAAGGTCTCCAGGATTAGGACAGATCCTTGCTGATTAACAGCAACATGTTTACAGGAATCTGCCTTGTCCCACATTGCAGTTAACTTTCAGGAGAATGAACCCTGGGGAGGCAGGAGGCCTGAGGTGGGATGTGGTATGTTGCGCAGTCATCCTCTGACAGAGGGCTAGTGAGAAGTGGTGGTGAGCACACTCATGCTTCCAGTGCTTTCAGTGTCTTGGCGGCTGCCCTTATGCTGGCTGTAGGATCCATTTTTCAACTTGATTACAGTTCATAAATATTAGCCTATATCAGTCTCCAGCACAGGACTATGTGCAGAGCTCCTGGCTCCCCACATATTGGACTATTGCAAACTCTACCTGACTGTTTCACAGGCAGCTTTAACTCAACAACTCCAAGCTTGAATTCATTATCACCATCAAAACAGCCTCAAATCCTGTATTCTCTCCAGCCCAATGAATAGACCCATCACTCGCCAAGCCACCAAAGCCAGAAATTTCCCTTTCTCTCACCCATTGTCTAATTAATCACTTAGACCCCTTGAATCACCCTTGGATATCTCTCATTTACAGCTTTCTCCACCACACATTTCCACTATCATTACATCAGTTCTTGCCCTCGTCATTTCTTCCCTAGACTGTTAAACCATGATCCATTCACCAGAGAAGTTTTAAAATCATAATAATGTCTGGGCCCCATTTCAGACCAATAAAAATTACTGGAGGAGGGGAGAAAAGGGAGAGCTTGGGCACTGGTGTTGTTTTTAAACTTTTGTGTCACTCTGATGCACAGCCAGAGTTGGAAATCATTGTCCAATGATGTCTCTCACTCACTTGCTTGAATAATATCTTTCATTCTTACCTGAAAATAAAACAAGCTCTTTTCTGGCCCCTTATCTTGATCCTCATGACCATTTTCTCTGCCATTTTAAACTTATAGTCCTAAGTGACTCTTTCCTGCTTTTGAATAGTCTCTGCCCTCTGTCTTCTGACAGCCTAGCAAAACTACCCCTCTTGCTGTCAAATGCTAGGTGTTCTACAGACCAACTCTGCTGGAGCAAAATGAAACAAATCACACACATATTTTAATTTTGTTTTTATTTGGGCATCTCCCAGCAGAATAATATTTTGGAAAATGCTAGTATGGGAGGCAAGAGACCTTGTCTGTGTTCTGAATATAAAAATAGTTTTTGTGTTATCTTGGGTAAATTATCACCTCTCTCACGCTTGGCTGATCTCCCTACCTGTAAAATGAAGAAACTAGATTAGATGTTTTCTTACACACTAGGTACAACATTTCATGGTGATCTTCATTAATGATACATATTTTCCTCAGAGCTCTTTGTGTTGCTGAAAGTTATCTCTCACCTTAAAGCATTTGTTTTGTCCTATAATTGAGCTGCTTCCAGCTCAGATTTTATGAAAACTAGAATTTTCTTGTCTGTGTTTTCTATAATATTGAGCTTGGAACAAATCAGTACTGGTTTGATGAGTGAGTGAATTTAAAGCTTTATGCCAAGTTTGAACGACAGAGTGAGAGAGTGAGTGAGAAACAGAGAACACGGTCCCTAAACTTCCAGGAAACACCAGTGTGGCAGGGACAAAGGAATACAGGAGATTCACAATTCCCCCACAGCCACAATCCCCAACTCTTCCCCAAATGTAGCCATCAGTATTATCCCTACTCCTAAACATAAGCAAATCAGCTATTTTGTGGTTTCCTAGTAATCAATACATGCTTGGAAATTGACTAGATACTTTGGGGTTTCAACTCTGCCTCCCCACCCACCCCTTACTCCAGGATAAGCAACCAGGTCTTTTCAGATGGAATCCTGGGCTATCAACAATCTTTTAACAAAATAGCATTCCAATGATGACCTAAGTGTCACTAAATAAAAAACAGATGGCTCAGATTGACTCTTAAATATATGTGTTTGAAAATTAAAGAAAGAAATATTGGACCCGAGCTCACACAGTGTTGTTTTCCCAATCTTTTGGTGGTCAGAAGGCCAGTGGGACATATTTGGTTGAATCCAGAAACCTCTTAAAATACTATTTTTAGTCAGTTTTCTCACCTATAGAGTTGGGATATGCTCCCAGCATCCCAACAGATCAATGTTCACAGTCTTGGCTATACATTGAAATCACCTGGGAAGTTTTGACAAGCAAACCGAGGCTTTGTTTCCTCCCCCCTGAAATTGATCTGCAGTGGGCTCTGGGCAGTAGACTTTGTTTAAGGTTTCCCATGAGGTTCTAGTGAGCAGCCAAGGTGAAGGGTGACTGTGATGGAGGACTCTGGGCTCTCTGAAACAAAGAGCAATTTTCTTCAAATTATTTAGATGAATCAGAAGGAAAAGAAAGTTGATATATTCTATGTGCATCATGGCTGGAATTATATAGGAAGAAACAATGATTTTTTTAAAAGATGTTCATAACTAAAAAGAATTGTTTGGGGAAGTGGTCAGTTCACAACTAAAGTCTAGGAAGGTTGTCAACAGGAGCATCACCTGCTTGTCAGAACTCCCAGTGTTTGGGTTGAATTTTATCTCCCTCCTCCTTCCAACTCATATGTTGAAGAACTAACCCTCAGTACCCGAGAATGTGACTGTATTTGGAGGTAGTTTCCTTACAGATGCAACTAGTTAAGATAAGGTCACTAGGATGGGAGCTCATTCACTATGACTTATGTCTTTATAAAAAAGGGAAAATTTGGACACAGAGACATGCACACAGGGAGAGTGGCATATGAAGCTGAAGGCAGAGATTGGGGTTGGACTTCTACAAGCCAAGGAAGGCCAGAGAGTGACAGCAAACCCTCAGAAACCAGGAGAAAGTTGTGGAACTGAGTCTTCCTCACAGTCCTAAGAAGCGACTTACCTTGCCAATACCTTGGTCTTGGACTTATGGCTTCCAAAATTATGAGACAATAATTTGGTTAATTATTGCTTAATCTACCCAGTCTATGGTACTGGGTGTGGCAACCCTAGGGAACTAATACAATACACTTGATGGTATTTAAGATTCCCTTCATTCAGAGACTCTCAGAAGAGACAGGATAACGAATGGGAAACACATTAGTATCCCCTGAGCACCTCCTACAGAGAACTTCAAAATGTTTGTGAAAAAATGAAATTAAAGCAGAAATATATAAAATATAAGCTTTATTTCTAAGCATAAGCTCCATCAAGTTTAAGACACTTTTGTAAGTGATGATACCAGATATTTAGTCCGTCCCTAGAGAACTGAGGGCCCTGGGAATTTAATCATGTGAATGCAGTCTTTTTTATATTACTAACTGAAGAAAAATGAGTGCCTTTTAAAGACTTTTTAAAGATTAGAAACAAAAATAAGTCAGAAGAAGTTAAATCAAAACTGTTGGATGGATTCCTAATGATTTCCAATGGAAACTCTTGCAAAATTGCCCTTGTTAATGAAAAGAGTGAACAGAGCACTGTTGTGACAGAAAGGGACTCTCTGGTAAAGATTTCCTGGTGTTTTTCTGCTAACATTTCGACTAACTTTTTCAAAACACTCATAATAAGCAGACATTTTTGTTCTTGTTCCCCAGAAAGTCAACAAATAAAATGCTATGAGCACCCCAAAAAGCTGTTGCCATGACTTTTGCACTTGACTGGTCTGCATTTGCTTTGACTGGGCCACTTCCTTTTCTTGGTAGTAATTGCTCTGATTGTGCTTTGTCTTCAGGATCATACTGGTAAAGCCATGTTTCACATCCTTTTATAATTCTTCAAAGAAATGCTTTAGGATCTTGATCCTACTTATTTAAAATTCCCATTGAATGCTCTGCTCTTCTCTGCAGCCGATTGAATACACTGGTTTTGACACTTGTTGAGTGGAAAGCTTGCTCAACTTAAATTTTCTAGTCAGAATTATATTGAAATCTCTATGGTGTTGGCTATTTTTTTTCTGCTGTAATTGTTGGTCCTTTTCAATTAGGGTGCTAACAAGAATTTTTTTCTCCCAAATTGATGTGAATGGTCTGCCACTGTGGGCTTCAACTTAAAAATCATCTTGTCCCTTCTTAAAATGAGTTGTTAATTTGTAAACTGCTGATTTCTTTGGGGCATTTTTTCCATAATCTTTTTACAAAGCATCAAGGTTTTCACCATATTCCCATGGATGCTTCACCATCAACTTGACGTTTGTTTTTGATTCGATTTTAGAAGAGTTAATGTTGCTCTGATAGGGTCCCTTTTTAGACTGATATCTCATCCTTCTTAATGCCTCAAACTAGATCCTATTCAGACATGTTATAACAAGTTAGTATGATTTTATTTAGGTTCATTCTTTTTTGAAATCCATTCATAGTTTTTTATAAAATTCATTTTCCATGAACTTTCTGAAGACCTCTTATATACGCCAAGCACTCTGTTAAGTGTTTTGTAAACTTTATTACAACTTAATGATTGGTGTGATCATCTTTAATTACAGATGAGAAAACTTAAGTGAAGGTCATTTAGCTAGAGAAACTATTATAAACAAAAAGAAAGCAAGAGAAAACAAAGGGAAAAGGAAACTTTCCTTCTGTTATAGTAAGACTTCTCGAAATTTTATGTTTTTGAAAGTAGATTATTATAAAAACAGAAGATACTCTTGTACTTCCACAGCTAATGCTCCCACCTCCCTTAGTTCTGCGCTATACTCGGCTACTAGTTATCTCTCTTATAGAAAAATATGTAAATATTTGTAAGTGCAATAATAATATTTATAAGTGCAGAGGGAAAAGGGTCTACACTTGGAGTAGGATGAAGTTTTGTCTAGGGGCTGTATTAATCTACTCAGGGTCATAAACAATCAACTGAGCTCCAGACATTTATTTTCTTCCAGTTCTGGAGGCTAGAAATCAAAGATCAAGGTGTCTGCAGGGTTGGTTTCTTCTGAGGTCTCTTTTATTGGGGAGGGGGACTTGTAGATGGCTGTATTATGACTGTGTCCGCACTTGGTCTTTCCTGTGTGCACACACATCCTTTTTGTCTCTTTGCATGTCTAAATTTTCTCTTCTTCAAAGAACATCAGTCCTACTGTATTAGGGTCTGCACTAATACTCATTTTACCTTAATTACCTCTTTAAAGGCCCTATCCCCAAATACACTTACATTCTGAGATACTGAAAATTAGGGCCTCAACAAATGAATTTTGGAGATATACAAGTCAGCTGATACCAAGGGGACCAGGGAAGGCTCCAGGAAGAGAAGCATTTGTACTACCCTTGAGAGGCAAGTGGACACTAGAGGCAGCTATAACATCAGAGCAGCTCATTGTGAAGATAAGTCCAGACATTGTCTACCATAGAAAGACAATTGTTTTTGTTTGTTAACATGCTTGTTTTTCAGTAGTTTGACAGAGATGTGCCTAAAGAATAAAGCATTTTGTGTTGTTTTTGTTGTTGTTTATACCTGGTGTGATGCTGGCCTTGTTTAACAGCTCTTCCTCTTGACTGCAGAAACATCTAGTAGCACAGACACTGGTGGACCTATTTTCCATTTCAGACAAGCCGTGTAGTAAGACAGTTTAAGTCAGCTGTGAAAGGTAGAACTGATGGTTTTTCATCTGTAAAATAGGAATAATAATAGTAATAGTAATACTTCTATCGTATGAAGGCTGAGGACATTGGCTTTATCAAAAATGGTTGACCCAAGTAGGGTCAAAAAAGTTAGTTCCTACCCTTCCACTCAAAACCAGGTAGCTATTTATAAAACAGTAAAAAAAGTAGTCAGAAAATAGTAGTGTCCAAGACCCCCAAGAGTATTAGCAGGTAGAGACACAAGTACTAGCATAGTTCAGTACAATTTTTTTAAAAAGTGTCACAGAAAAGCCAGGGAAAGGACACCCACCTATGCCAGCCAACAAAGACTATTGCTTTTGGATTCTGAAGAGATTTTGCTTAAATTTCTTCTAGAAGAAAGAAGAGGCAGGAAGTGAAATAAAACAACTCTTAAGATGCTTACATTCACTCTTGGGAAACCATAAACCAAGGCCTGTTAACTATGGCCAAATGAATGGCTAGTTTACAACTTGGGCACTAGCTGGAGTCAACTCTGGTGCCCCTGCCCTACCAAGACACAGCTGACTGTTCCGTGACTGATACTTTCCTTTGTAAATTTAACAACGTATGTTGCCCAGGAGACACTGCAAGGCCAAGGGGAGACACCACATCACACCACAAGCAGTAGACACTTGTGGTGTTTTGGTTTGTTGCACAAGACTTATTCTCACTTCCTTTGGCCCCTTTTGCAGCCTAGTATAGTGGTAGATGAAAGGAGGGGTTGTCATCTGGCACATCATTAAAAAAGAATTAAAAATCACCAGGCAGATATATTGGCCTGCTGTGGCTTTGCATAGGATATTAGCTTAGAATCATAGGAAATTGGGGAGCAAAAAGGTCATTCACTGCCCCTTCTTACATAACAGGGAGAGCAGGTTCCAGAGAAGGGGACCATTTACCACTACTTGCTGGCACAAAGAGAACTTAAACTTGTATTGGGATGAGATCATTCAGGGCTTTTGCATCTAGTTTAGTGTCTTCCTAATTGCTCTTTGCTATATGTATGCCAATCCATGCCTTTCTTCACCCTGGTTCTCCTGCCTGTTCCCTAGGGATTTGATGCATCCTCAAAGCTTCCCTTCAGTCCCTGTCTCCTTTGGAGGCGTTCTCTGGTCACATGCCTATTCCAGGTTGAGCGGTGATCCATTCTCTGTGTTCTCAGAACTCTGACCTCACTGCCCTGTAACAGTGGCCCTGTCTTCTCTCCACCAACTGGAAGCAGCATTTTGAGAACTGGGCCCCAGCGTGCAGCACAGTTCAGCCCAGGCGTAGATGTTTGGTCTTGTATGTTAACTGGATGATGTGATCCTGAAAGTCCAGAATCAAGGGGCTCACCTGCCAGAGAGTGACTTTGGAGCTTTGGGATGTCATAGTTAGCTAGAATTTGTGAAGTGGCCTTGCTTCTAAAGAAAAATAAATTCTTCTTTAACTACAAAGGTAAAATACATATTTCAAAGATGTAAGCATGGGCATCAACTTAGACTAAAAGGTTATTTTGCAAGTAATGTTTGCACCCTAGATAGGATTTGTTTATACACTGTAGCAGCACTGAGTTTCCTATGCAGTCTCCTTTAGACATCTTCAAAAGGCCCCATGACTCTTCAATGATTTTTGCTGTTGTTGTTGCTAAGACATCAATGCTTCCCTTTTAAAAAATAATGTTTTCTGAGATAAGAAGTCCAAAGAGCTAGTGCCTTGTGTCGAATTAGCATGTGCCATTAGCAGGGTGTAAGAGGCTGAGTGTAAGGGACACTGAATGGTAAGTCTGGAAGTGGGGTAGAAAAGAACATTGACATTTAGAGAGGTAAGAGAGAATGATGACACCATAGGACTCATCCTTTAAATTGTGTCTGGGCACATGAACTCCATGGAAGATGAGAGAATTCTCCATGTCACTGATCTTCAAACTTGCTTCAAGTTAGATTCCTATGGGGAGAGTTTTTGCAATATGAATGCCTGGAATGAATCCCAGACCTGACATAGACACATTTGTGGTGAATCCCAGACATCAGTATTTGCCAGATCATCCTAATGCTAATGTGCAGGTCAAGAAGAGAACTACTGATATGCAGCCTCAACTTAGTGGTGATGGGAGCACCCACATATCCTTTAGGTGAAGCTGAAAACATTATATCCAAACTTTGACTTTGGTCTTTGGGTCCATTAACTCATCATGGTACCTTGTTGGTGCACTTGGATTGGCTGAGCCTTTGAAATATGCCCTCTCCCTCCATCTTTTCACATAAGGATTCAAAACATAGAGCACTTGGACTGTTTACAGTTGCAATCTTTTTCAGTTTAGCAAAATTGAGGCCATCTAATAAGGGCTGCTTTTCATTATTCTTTGGAGACAGCATGTGAGTTAGTTAAGAGGACAGACACTTAGGAACCAAATGCACCTGACTGCAAGGCCCAGCTTCAGTGTTTGCTGGCCTGACGCCTTGTCAGTTTCACCCAGAAACCTGAGCCTCAATTTCATTTTCTATGGAATGGGAACCATAACAATAGCACCTGTCTCAAAAGGTGATACAGATCATTTAAATGAAATAGCATGTTCCATTTAGTAAGCCCTGCATATAAGTTAGAATTTTTTTCCTTCTTCCTTTGCCTTCACTTGCAATAACTACCACTGCTCAGTCACTTTATAGATGAGAAAAAGTTCTACTTAGATAATAAATAAATAAATAAACAAATATAGATTCCAGGTTTGCCATCATCTAAGAACATAGTATGACGTTCTCAGGTTTCCTAGTTGAATAGTAAATAACTTTTAAAGTTATATTTTGTGGAGTTTTAATGAATCATTGATTGGGGGTTTTTCTATAAAATGGGAAACCACCTTAGAGTGCATATGCAGAATGAAAACACCAATTACCCTGATACACAAACCCCGTCGCCACCGAAGAACAGCCTATCAATCCCGTGTTTGTTAGGCCTAGGCCGGTCAGGAAATGCCCATCCACAGAGTGGGCCCTGCTGTTTCCTCCCTGGAGGCCTTTCGCGGCAGACTGCTAGTCTGGGCGTTAGTCATAACAGCTCTCTTTTATTAGACACCTCGCTAGTGCCTGGCGCTGCTCACCTCCTCACTCATATTATGTTAAGCCTTACAACCTTCATTCCCCCCCTTTCACCAGTGAGGAGACTGAGACTGAGAGGTTAAGTGATGCCTCAAACCATTCACGAAGTGGCAGACAGAGTACTTAAGTCCTCGTGTCTCTGATACCACGTCCCCAACAGTTTCTTGCCTTCCTTTCAGAGCCTGGGACAGAACATTCTAAGAAGGAAGTGGTGAATTGTGGTCTTTCTTTAGGTCAGGCCTGAACTTATAGTCTGGATGGGGACAGAGCTCCACAGTCTGAGGAAACACCACAGAGTCTCAAAGTTGGGGTTTAAAGGGGGTGGGGAAGATCTGGAGGAGCCAGAGACCATGCAGAGATAAATAAAAATATATAAGATAAATGTGTATATTCCAGTAGAGTAATTTTAGGCAGCAAATTCTGATTTCTCTGGGACAGATAGATGGTGACAAGGATAATAAAGTCCCCTAGAGAGCTGAGCTCAATCTCTCTTCAGGGAGAGAAGAATTCCCAGTTTATAAACACAGTAGCAAGATTGATTACTTCCTGTGCCCTTATGATTTAAAGCCTTGGAATTAAGACTTGCCCCAGACATTTAAAATAATATTTTATGGAAAGTTAAATGATGTGGGGAAATCCATATACTATTTCTTATACCATTTGCTCTTTCGACCCTGGTCATAGTGGCCTTATTTTTGGTCCCTTGTACGTAATATGGTGCACTGTATTCCTTTCTGCTCCTATGCACAGGCTGTTCCCTGACGTTATCTCTGTTATCTCTGCTTTATCCTAACTCCTACTTATCATCTGCCTTTATTTCATATATTCTTCCTCATCAAAGCATTCCAATACCCCCACCAGATCAGATTAGTATCATTCTTGTAATTGGTTTGTCTGCATATACCTGCTTTGTTAATTTTTATTCTCTGCATTGCTCTCTGTCGTTCTCCCAGGACCTAGAGTGTGCCTGAAATAGTAACTCATCTATGTTGAATGAATAAATGAATGTTAAATTTTAAGAGTAGGATACAGACTGTGTGTGTGTCTGTGTGTGTGTGTGTGTGTGTGTGTGTGTATGTGAGTTACATAATCTCCTATCAATAATTTATTTAGAGACTTACACAATGAAAACGTAAGATGTCAATATTTACCATTAAAGTCTGAGATTATAGGTATACTTTCCTCTTTTTTTTGGTCTGTATTATCTGTATTTTTCACAGTGACAATAAAACTTTTTATAATCGGATAATAATGTAGTCAGATAATAAAAATGAAAAAAATTGCTCCGGAACTTGGTAAAGAATATAAAATAATACAAATATAGCTCTCTTCTCATAATGCTTTTTTTTTGTTAAAAATGCACATAAAGTATACATTTCTATTTGCTGAAAATTACTAATAGTTATTTCCATTTCCACTATAGTGTTTAACAGCTTTCAAGGTGGTTTTACATCTACCTCCACATCTGACTTGCAACAATCCTTGGCATACACAGAAGACAGGTTTCTTTTTCCTTTTACAGATGGAGATACAGAGATCTCAGCTGTGCTCAGTAGAAAGAGAGCTTGACTAGAGCCCACACTTCTCAGGTTGAACACTCACTTAGAAAGGGCATTAATTTCTGTTAGCTTTAGCTTTGTAATAAGTAAAAGTGAGGCAGAAGTACTGACTGCCCAGAATTAAAGCACCATGCTAGAGAGACTGGGCCCCTACTTGTATATCAAAGATGCTCCGAAGTTAACAGACTTGCATGGGATTTGTCACCAATGTAGACTAAGAGCTGGTTTGGAACCCAGGTTTGTTTGTACTTTTTTTATATACTGTGCTGTTATTTGAAAATAAATTACCAGCTCCACCATCACTATTTTAAGGTATGATATACTGAACCCTATTTGTTGGAATAAAGGATTGGGATACGATTGATGGAGAAATCGCTGATGGTGGCCTTTATTATTTCAGGATGGCAGGGGCTCTGGGTGCAGTGGAGGCTCTGGGTGCAGAGGGTTGGGCAGTGTGCAAGTCAGTGGGTCCAAGCAGGCTGTCTCCTCCTTTCACTGTACTCCAGAATCATCACTGCTTGGGCAATCCAAGTCAGACCCTGCAAAGTCCTATGCTTGTACGATGAACAGCTGAAGAAAAAATTAAGGACAGAGAATTGTTTAGATTGTGGTCATCATAATGTCATCAAATGACAAAGGATAATTCTTCTTCCATATATGCTTCTACTAGACTAGTTATCACCCTGGACTATGTACTATGTATTGTCTCTCTCTACCTGAGGGAGTTCGTCAACCAGACCATATATTTACCCAACCTTTTACTAAGTGCCTTCTGTATAGAAGACTCTGCTGTGCTGGGATATCAAAATAAAAAGCAATGTCTGTCTTTACAGACCTTTGCATTCCTGGCTTCATGTAGTGTACATGGGAGAGTTTCATCAAACTGAGTGATGAATGAATGAATGAACTTTCGAGAGCCTTCCCCAGAATGTTGGCCCATTACATTTAGAAATCCCTGTTTTATTAAATGTGTATTTTTAAAAATCTGTGAAAGGTGCCCAGATCTAAAGACCTTTAACAATTTCTCTTTGAAATGTTATACAAGATCCTGCCCTCAGAAGGGTTTTATTCTTGATTTGATTATCTTTTGTCATCATCTTGAAATTGTAAACAGTTCTGAATGAGGAATTCCACATGTGCACTGGATCCCACATAATCTGTAGTTGGTCTTGTGTGTCTTCCTGCCCTAAAAAAGTCTCACAATACTGGAAAATTTTTTCAATATTAACTACTTTCACAAAACAATGTGTGAACGAACTAAATGCAACTGAATCAGAACCCTGTTAAATTGGACTCTGACTGAGCTTACACAAAATATGGATTAAAGAGAGAACTTTGTAAATATGCTTGAAGTTAACCTAAATAGAAAATATTGAGCAAAATTTTACAAGTTAGCTATGAAGAAGTTGTTCTATTCCTTCTCTGTTTCTCTGGTTTTGGATTCTGAATATCTTACCCAAACTAGTTTCTTCTATTGAGTGTGCTCCTTTCACCTCAGCAGGACATGTTTGCTTTGAAATAAACTAGTACTGTCATCCCTGTAACCTGATAACAAAGTATGGGAAGCATTGAGCAATGTGTGCATTCTGCCCAGAGAGTGGGAGAATGGAGAGTGAGAACTGGGAACTAGAGGTCTCCTCAGTGCAGAGGAAGTTTTTAGAGTCTGATCTGCAACTTAAACTGGGATGCATAAAATAGAAATCTATCCTTGGTTGTCTTTGTCATGTTCCATTTTGTTTAGAGACCTCTATAGCTATGACCAGTGAGTTTATTGGTGTCTGAGATAAATTATCTGACAAGTGAGACTACAACATGGAAGCTCAGCTTGACAGCCAAAGAGAAGCTGGCATGTGGCAAGAGAAGGGTCCATCCAGCTTGTGAAGTCATGGAGCTAAGAACTCCAAATTATGAAGCCCTCCCTAGTATGACACTCCCATGATGATATTTAACCTCATATTTAATCTATTCTTTTTCATATGTTTTTCCATAGCCCTACTGTTTGGGAGATCTGTAAATACCTCTGAGGGTGAAGGACTATGCCTCTTAAAGATCTGTAAATAAAAGCTCTGAGGGTGAAGGACTGTGCCTCTTAAAGAAAGGGAGAAAGAAACTCCTACTTGTTGATTATCTATAGGCACTTTACTTTTGTTTTGACATTTATAACCTCCAGAAATCCCATGAGAAAAGTGTCATTATCATTCTATAGATAAAATAACGGAATGTTGAGATACTAAACAACTGTTAGTGAACTATGGAGGTAGTGCTTAAATATAGCTAACTCATGCTCACCTCCTTACTCTTCCCACCCACACACCACTAGCCCTGTGGCCACAGAAGAAAAGTCTGTTCTGGAGTGAAACTGAGTGAACTGGTTTTCTTAAGAAAGTCTTCTTTTTCTGAGAGTCGGAGACCCAGGACCTGTGTCAACTCTGTCTGACACGCTTTATTATCCTGAGGAGGTGGCTTTGCTTCTGTGGGCCTTCATGTTCCCATTTCACCAGTGCAAATAGTAACACCTTTCCTGTCCACTTCACTAGGTTGTTTGGAATGAGAGGGAACATGTTTCAGGTAAAAGTAAATGCCAGCGTGATTGCATGATTATTGTTGGTGATGTAATTTGTTTTTGCAGAGAACTGAATAGGTTTATTCTGGAGGTGATAATTGGGAAGGGCTGTCCCCAGGCTGCCAGGCCCCATTGCCAGCCAGGCAGAGTGCTTTAACTTGAGAATTTCATGAGCGGGGCAGAATAAGTCACTTAGCTTCTGCACAAGCAAAGCAAGTCAACAGCATTAATTAATGTGACTGAGGAGAGACAGGCCCTAGTTTTTAATTAGGAGGCTCTGTGAAGCTTGTTTTCTTCTCCAGCTTCTCTTAAACATGGAGAGAGCTGTGGCTTCCATGAGGGAAGTAGTTTCCTACCTTTCTACCTCCCTTTCCTCAGTCAGCTGATTTCCAACCCTGGGATCTGGGGTACAGGAAGATCAGGTTTACATCCTAATCCCTAGGAAACTTCGCCTCAGCTCACTCAGTGCATTTCAACCAAAAGGTGAAAGGAAACTAAGAGTTAGCTGATGCCAAAAAAGGCAATCAGACCAACACAAACCAGAACCAAGTTATGTCACTCTGGGCTTTCTGCACCATTGCCGCCGTTAACACCTGGAAGGCCTTTGATTCTCACATTAGCAAAACATGCCATAAAGCATGGGTTTCCCTTCTTCCCACAGAAACCCTGGCCCCTTTGCAAGAGGGGAGGCGGGGGGAGTGTCACAAAGGCACCATTCAGCCCTGCATGGCTTTCTTGATTAGGCCTCTGAGGGGAGACTTCTACCAAGTCTCCTTATAGGAATGTGCAGGCAGTTACAGCAGCAATTTCCAGCAGTTTCTAGATGAAGGACTCTTGGGATGGCATAATTCAGAAGAACAATGCAGATAAGTTGGTCAAATCATCTTAGCTATTGATATATGATGCAGGAAACGTTTACCATTTATGACTTAATACAACAGAGCTGTGAACCTAACAAGAACTTCATATTCCTTATTAGGAAGTCCTAAATGGGGCGAATCACTGACACATACATATACACACACCTACATATGATATCTATACAAGTGGCTAAGTGGCCTAATTATAAAAACATTTAGATTTCAAATTAGCTATACATTTAAAGTTAGATCATGGGTAAAATATGTCAAATTTTCTCCTTTCCTTTCATAATGCACTCTTATTTAGACTCTTCATATCTCCTTTGGTGACACATCTCCTTATCAGTGGAAGTGTTCTCTGAGTCACCTGGTTCTCCTCATCTTTACTTCTATCTGGGTTGTTTGAGAGATAACTCTTCTAGAATCCTTGTAAGATGTTTCCACTGGACCTTTTTTTTTTCAAACCACAAGTTTCTATTCACTATTCATGATCTTTACAACATAAATCTCTTACTCTACTCTTCCTTAGAAAAATTTTCTTTAAATGGTTTTTAAAGCCTTATTTGTGACAATATGCAAGGAATGGATTTGAGAGGTCATAACCAACCTTCACTTACTAGAGGAATAATTATACCTAAATTGAATTTCTTTACCCTCTTTGTTAATAATCCCACTAGGTGATTTCTTTGGGGCCCTAATACAAATGTTTACTGAGATTGAATGTCTCTTCTCCAAATACTATTCTGATGTGAAAAATGAAATATTAGAAAAGTCCTTTATAATAGATTTTATACAGAAGTAAATATAGTGAGACTCCTTATTTTTAAAGAATGTGTAGCTTGGGGGAAAATATTTTGCCTTTTAATCTAACATTTGTGGTAAATAAGCGTACATTAAAATGTTATATGGTAGTCTTCCCTTTTCCACAGGAGATATGTTCCAAGACCCCCAGTAGATGCCTGAAACTGTGGATAGTATCGAACCTTACATATGCTATATATTTTTTTCTTATACATACATACCTATGATAAAGTTTAATTCATAAATTAGGCACAGTAAGTGAATAATAATATAAAATATAGCAATGATAAGAATGTGCAGCATCACTACTCATGTGTTGAGGTCATTATTAAGTTAAATAAGGGTTGCTTGGACACAAACACTGTGGTACCAATCTGGGAACTCAGATGACTGCAAAGTGACTAATAGACTGTGAGCATAGACAATGTGGATACATTAGACAAAGGACTGATTTACATCTCAGGCAGGACAGAGCAAGACAGTGCAACATTTCATTAACACTATTCAGAATGGCACACAATCTAAAACTAATGGATTGTTCATTTCTAAAGTTTTCCATGTAATATGTTCAGACCACAGTAAACTATAGATAACCAAAACCTTGGAAAGAGAAACTGTGGGTAGGGGGAGGCTGCAGTATGGAGAGTAGTGCGATTGGTTTTACTAGGAGAGAGGGGATGAGTTAAGAAAATTTCCAAAGAGGAAGTGATACCTGAGGGTGATTTGGAAGGACCAGAGATCACAGGTGAAGTTGGGAGATTTCCTAATACAAAGGCACTATGAAGAAATATTAAGAACCATGAAAGTTCTGAAATTGTATCCTCTTTGCAGCATAACAAATTAGCTGCCACAGTTTTATGGACGCTGGCAGAAGACATGATACTCCTGGGTTAGAGAAAAAGGACTTTATTATTTACAACACAGAAAGCAGCATGAGATTCTTCTTGTCACCAACTTCTAATGGAGATAACACAGAAGCGGGCCAAAGTGAATGCTGCACCCATAGTCAGGGTGCATTACTAACGAAAAACCCCAAACTCAGGGAACCCAAATATTTTATACTGGACTGTAAGCAAACTTGTGGGTTTTTTTTTCCTGAAGGGAGACAGTATCTTCCTTTTATCTGAGAGTAAACAAATTTGCTATCTATTCCTGAGGATGACCACAAATGTTATGATCATATACATATATATGTAATAACTTACTTGAGGTCACAAAGACAAACAGATCATCTCATATCCTGGACAGTGCACACAAATAATACTCCCAACCTCTACTACTTACATCATTCTTCTGTGGGATCTGGCCTCCATCCTGCCATATGATTAAGGAAGAGCTCATGTGATAGGCAGAATTCTAAAATAATTCCCTGTGACCCATGCCTTTTGTCATCCCTTCCCCTTGAGTATGAAAAGGAACTTCGCTGTAGGAGTGATATGAAGTGTATCACTCCTACAATTAGGTTAGTTGTAAGATTTTGAAAATGAAATTAAGGTCCTTAATCAATTGAATTTTAGGTAATCTAAAAAGAGATTATCCTGGGTGAGTCTTACCTTGATAGATGAAACCTTTAAAATAAGTGCCTTCTTGTGGAAAGAGCCATGTGGTGTGAAATGGTGGCTGGTATCCAGAAGTTGAAAGTCTCATTCCCACAACAACAGGTATCTATATTCTGCCAAAAACCAGTGAGATTGGAAGAAAGAAAACTTCAAGCCTCACATGAGCTAGCAGACCTGGTTGACACCACCTGGACTTATAACTCACAGAAGCTATAGTATAAGAAGACTGTGTTGTTTTAAGCCAATAAGCCATGGAAATTTGTTATAAAGCAACTAATGCAACCCACAACTGACTTCTAGCTGTTATATATTTTTAATCTATACTTTCATGAGACAACAAAATGAAGACACTTGTATTATTGAACACTAAAAACATGTAGGAAATTAGCTGTTCATTATAAAAATTTTAAAAGTAATGATCACTTCTGTGACTTCCCTTATTCACTTTTGGGAGTAGGGGACACGTTTGTGAAGTTAGCACCTAAAACAGAAGTCATTCATTTATTTGTTCTCTCATTTGATAGACATGCAGAAAGACACCTAAATATGCACCAATGTGCTAGCCTTGTGAAAAACTACTGACTTTATTTTCAGTGTAATTTCTGCTTCTGTTTTCCCCTTTCTGTCACCAATGGAGTTAATTATATTCACCTACAAACTTTCCATATTCTAGCCCCAGTCATTCTTCTCTGTGGTTGCTCCTATAATCACCTACGGGGCTTTAAAACAATACCCAAGCCCATTCCCCTAACCAATCAAGTTAGAACATCTGGTGGTGAATCCCAAGCATGTGAATATTTTTTAAAGCCTCAACTACAGACTGAATGTTTGTCCCCACCCCACCACAATTCATATGTTGAAACCTAATCTTCAAAGTCATGGTATTAGAAAGTGAAACCTTCAGGAGATAATTAGGTCTGGAGGATGGAGCCCCTAATGAGATTAGTGCCCTTATAAAAGAGGCTCCGTAGAGCTCCTTTGCCCCTTCTATTAGAAGAAAGCTGTAAACCAAGCAGTAGGTGGTCCTCACTGAACACTGGATTTGTTGGTGTCTTGATCTGGACTTTCCAGCCTCCAAAATGGTAAGAAGTAAATTTCAGTTGTTTATCGGGAACTTAGTCTACGGTATTTTTGTTACAGTAGTTCAAATGGACTAAGAAAACTCCTTGTGGGCAACCTCTTTCAGTTCCTCTCCTGCTGTGGGAGCTTTTCTGTCTTCTTAACAAATTCAACTTTCTCCAAAAAAAAAAAAGAGAGAGAGAGTTCCTTGAGTAATGCTATACAGCCAGGGCTAAGAGCCATTGATCTGAATTATAAATAGGAATGAGTTAAGATTCTAAGATTGGTTGCTTAATGAATCATAGTCTTCCACAGCCTTCCTCCTCTATCTTAATGAACTCAGACTGCCATAACAAATTACCATAAACAATGAATTAGACAACAGACATTTATTTCTCACAGTTACGGAAGCTGGGAAATCCAAGATCAAGGTGCCAGCATATCCAGTGTCTGGTAAGAGCTCACTTCCTGGTTTGCAGATGATTGTGTTCTTACTGTGTCCTCACATGATAGAGAGCAGAGAGAAGAAGTTCTCAGGGTCTCTTCTTACAAGAGTGTATCTTATAAAGGTCTACTCTTATACCTTAATTATCTTCCAAAGTCTCACCTCCAAGTACTATCACATTGGGGATTAATTGCAACAAATGAATTTGGAGGGACAATCATTTAATCCATAGCACCCTATGAGAAGGAAATAACATCATGCTTTCAGTTGATCAGACCAAAATTTGTGTTCAGCCTCTATGGAAAACAGTGTGGAAATTCCTAAAAGAACTAGAAATTGGCCTTCCATACAACCCAGCAATCCCCCCTCTGGGAATATATCTGGAGGAACTTAAATCACTCTACAAAAAAGATACTTGTACACACATGTTAATTGCAGCATTATTCACAATAGCCAGAGGTTGCAATTTTATGTTTAATGGGCAAGGAAAACCTTATTGAGAAGATGAAATTTGAGCAAAGACCCCTAATTTGATAAATGTGAACATCTTGGGGAAGAACATTCTAGACAGAGGAAAGAGCAAGGGCTCTGAAGCAAGAACATTGCTATTGTGGTTACGAGTAGCAAGAAAGCCATAAATCCTGGAGAAGAGAGAGAGAGAGAGAGAGAGAGAGAAGGAGAGTAGTAGGAGATAAGAACAGAGAAGTAACAGGGATGAGAGCATGTAGAACTTTTAAAAAATTGACATGATTTGAAGTGAGGTAGAAAATTAATGAAAAAATTTGAGCAGTGGGGAGATGGGATCAGGCTACTTTGCTGAGAACTGTCTATAGAACAAGAAAAGATGGGGCAGACAGACTTTTGCAATATTGGAGTATGACAGATGAAGACGGTACCAGTTTAGAGCATATTGGTGGTAGTGGAGGTGGTCTTTTGAAATTTTTTATTAAAAGATTAGATATTTAATTCAAGACAAGAGTCTAATAAAGGCTGAACAAGAGGTTGAACTAGTTTGCATTCCTACCAACAGTGTAGAAGTGTTTCCTTTTCTCCACATTCTCGCTGGCATCTGTTGTTTTTTGTTTTATTAATGATCGTCTTTCTTACTGAAGTTAGGTGATATCTCAATGTGCTTTTGATTTGCATTTCTCTGATGATTAGTGAGGCTGAGCACTTTTTCATGTGTCTGTTGGCTGCTCGTACGTCCTCTTTTGAGAAGTGTCTATTCATGTCTTTTGTCCACTTTTTAAAGGGGCTGTTTGTTTTTTTCTTCTTAGCGCATTTTAGTTCCTTGTAGATTCTGGATGTTAGGCCTTTGTCAGATGTACAATTGGCAAATATATTTTCCCATTTTGTGGGATGTCTCCCTGCTCTCTTAATGGTTTATTTTGCTTTGCAGAAGTTTTTCAGTGTGATGAGGTCCCACTTGTCAAACTTATCTCTATGGTATGGGCTTTTGGAGTTTTGTCTCCTGCATTTTCTAAGATTCTTAACATTTGAGGTTTTACATTTAGGTCGTTGATCCATTTGGAAGAACCTAACTATATTTCAAGTGAGTAATATATATTTCAAGTTAGTATTATAACCACACTAAAGGAAAGAAGGAAGAAAGAAACCTGTCACTTTCAAGCATAGGTTTCTCTGGTTAATTGATCCTCTACATCAGAAGCTGCACGTCTCTGCAAAGGGTCAGATAGTAAATATTTCAGGCTCTGTGAGCCATATGATCTCTGTCTCAAATACTCTGCCTTTGTATCTAGAAATCAGCTATAGATAATATGTAAATGGATGGGAGAGTGGTGCTGTGTTCCAATTCAACTTTACACATGACATTGAAATTTGAATTTCATATAAGTTCCGTTTGCTTTTAGTTTATTTCCCCCCAACTATTTAAAAATGTAAAAATTATTCTTAGCTTATGGGCAATATGAAAGCAAAATTTGGCCAGATCTTGCCTGTGGACCGTTGTTTTTTGACCCTTGTGTTATGTCAGTGATTCAACAAGTCTAAGTTTAACTTTTCACTGTCTGCAATATAAATTTTAATTTTTAATATCATATTTCAGTTTAATTGCATTTTCTCCTAACTCTGCCAGTTCCTTTAAAACCTTATCTTCCACTGGACCAACACAAATTTCATCTTACTTCATAGCAATGATATTTTCTTACATACTGAGAGAATAAAGTAGATGCATTCTATTTTTTGCCATTTGTATTAAATTATTTTCAAAAATACACTTTTCTCTGAATCTCTGTTGCTATGTCTCACCTTGTTATGTGTCAGAATGTTTCCATACAATCCATGTTGTTATTTTCTGTTTTTGGTTTTTTCTAGTTTTCCTTATATGAGGTGAGATTTGTAGGTGTCTGCTGTTTGCCAACAGATAGGGTGTGTGTATTCACTTTGATCTTTTTTATTATTCAACTTTAGGTGAATAGGGTACTTCTTTAATATTCTTTCACATTTTAAAATGTGCAGTAAGCATGGTCCCTAGCGTCTAGTAGATCTTTGTCTTGTGCTGTTTTGCTGGAAGGTGGGATATTTTTTTTCTCAGCCCTTCAATACAGTCCTCTGACCAGTAGAAGTTTTTTGTCCTCCCATCCTGCCTTCTGTATATTTGAAATAATCTTTATTTTTTCTTGTTCTTTTAAGTGTGTAAAATGCACTACTCACAGCATTCCATTTCTAATTCTCTGCCTGCCCTTGATGGATTTACTGCTGCAGGGTTCCATCTTGCACTGTCGTTTTTACAGCTGGACTCCCTGAGCTCACAGGCAGCTGAGTTTAACTGGGAAGTTGGATGGGGGTAGGGTCGGGGGGGGGGGTGCCAGAAACCAGCCTGGTCTCACCTGGGTAAAGAAGGCCTTGTGCTATGTGCTTGTTCAGTTACATAGAGACAGTCAGTGAATGGAGGTGACTGGCAGCAACTGCAGCCTCTTTCTTTTGTAGTTAGGATGTCCTGATTCAGAGTTCTACAAGAGGAGGACTCCCTCCAAAATGGAATTTATTTATTGAAAAATTGTGTATTTATTCTTACATGGTTAAACTTCAGTCACCTTCAAAAAACTCTCCATTTGATGAATGTACCTATCATGATACTTTTTCTAATACTCAAAAACAGTTTTTGAACTCATCAGTTTGGATGCCTTTTAGTGCTTCCGCCGTTTTTTTGTTTTACCTCTTCCACATTAGCAAAATGCTTCCCTTTGAGGACTTTTTTCATGGGGGAAACAAAAAAATAAAGTTTCTGGGGGTGAGATCGGTTGAATAGGGAGGGTGGGGCATAGTCAAAAACTACCAAACACTCAGCATGGTGTGGGCAGGTATGATGTCATAGTGGAAGAACCAGTTACTTAGTTGTCACAATTCATGATATTTCTTCTGCAATTTGTGACACAACCTTCTCAAAACTTACAGATAAAACCTTTGGTTGACTGTTTGATCCAGAAGAACAAATTCTAATGTACTATAAGGGGTCCACTCTCCAAAAGATAATTCCAGTTTTTGGGGTGGGGGGGAAATCCCCCTCATAGATGAGGGTCAGTCATCCATCCTTTCCCCAAGCTCATTTCTACCAGAGTTAACACTGGTGTGTCATTCATCAAAAGCCTCTTTTCTAATAATATTGCACTTTTGCCACACACACAAAAGTTTTCCTAGGTATAGGTTCAGACACACCATGTGACTTCCCTAAGATTATGCAAGAGGTAAAAAATGAAAACAGTATTTAAGCCCCCTTATGCCTAAATGTGACATGTTCCTTCCACATGAACCCTGCTTCCAGAGAGATGAGGCTACAAAGAAATTATTAACTGATAAATAAAAAAGTAACATAAAAATGCACAGTATATATATTTTTTAAAGATATTGTAATTCATCAGTGGAATAGAAGATCAATTGCACTCTATGTGTTTTATGGGGGCTTGGGAAAGTTCGTCTAATCTCATCTATGACTCTGTAATAGACACTGGCATGAAGATAAAGTACAAAAAAGAAGCCTCTGTTGTCACAAATCCAAGTTCCCTAGCTTTTCGATTTATAAGTCTTAGGCAGTTTGGTGAATGCCAGTGCCCATGATGCATATTGTAATCCATAAATTAATGAGTGATTAAAATCTTTCTAAGGCAAACAGCCACAAATTTGAATGATGCATAGTTATTGCCAGCCATAGCCAGCAGATGTATAGAAATAATTGGCTTTTAATGCTCATTAGTCAGTTTTATTGCAAATAATGCGTTTGCATGATGTTTGTAAATTTATGCTTCAGTGAGAAGATATGGTGACGGCACAGCACAAACAGGCAAAGCAATTATGAAAAGCACAGTCAAGATTTATTAATTGTCCCAAATTACATTCATTTATATGTTTGCTTTTAACCTTGCCTAATTCCAAAGCAAAATAATTTAAGGAGATTTGAAGAAATACAGCCATTATAAGAATTTTTAACTGAAGAACTTATGGAGAAAGGAAAATTAAGGTCAGAAAACATAATGAATCAGGATTTGAAATTAGTATGCAGGATGAATGTCAGAACATGCTATATGTGTGATAACAATCTAGTGCAAAGCCACTTCTGCATTAACTAGGTTTCAAAGCAAAAGAGTGAAAACTTATTTGTGTGAGATTCATGGGGTTCATCAGGAAAAGCTAAAAACAACAATTCAAAAAAGTTTTTCTTAAAGAAAATAATGTATATTTCTTGGGAAAATGACCAGAAGGAAATTTACCTTATAACTGATCATACAGATAATGTGAACATAAAAAGAAGCTAATATTCAAAATATCTTTAAAGCAAATGCACCTGAATTCTTTCTGATAATGTTCCAGCGTATAGGCTGATAACCTTCCTCTAAATTACACTTTAATAAAAATTTGGCACTTGTAAAGGAGAATTCTCAGCACCATTTGCTAAACATGGTCTCCTTTCCCTGGTGGTTGTCATTGGTGACTTTGTCAAAGATTAGTTGGTTGACAGATCAAGTTTTTGCTTCCATAATCTCTGTCCTTCCCACTGGTCTATTTGTCTCTTCTTGTACCAGTACCAGGCTGTTTTGGTTACTTTAGTCTTGTAACAAAGTTTAAAGTCTGGAAGTGTGATACAGCCTATTTGTTTCCTTTTGCTAAGGATTGTTTTGGCTATTTGTGCTCTTTTTTTGTTTCCATATGAATTTCGGTATTGTCGTTTCCAGGTCTGAGAAAAATGATGTTGGTCATTTGATGAGTATTGCATTGGATGTGTGGATTGCTTTGTGCAGGATGGACAATATGACAATATTGATTCTTCCAATTCATGAGCACGGAATGTTTTTTCCATTTGTTTGTGTCATTCTTCATCTCTTTGAGCAGTGTTTTATAGTTCTCATTGTAAAGGTCTTTCACTTTTCTAGTTAGGTGGATGCCAAGGTAGTTCATTTTTATGTGGGTATTATAAATGGGATTGTACTTTTTATCTGGCACTTTGTTCACTTGCTGCTGGTGTGTAAAAGTGCAACTGTTTTTTGAACATTGATTTTGTACCCTGAGACTTTCCCAAGGTCTGTGATCAGTGTGAGGAAACTTTTGACAAATTCCCTTGGGATCTTCAAGATACAGAACCATGTAATCTGCAAAGAGGCATTAGTTTGACTACCTCTTTTCTTTTTTGGATACACCAATTTTCTTCCCTTGCCTGATTGCTCTGGCTAGGACTTACAACACTATGTTGAATGGGAGGAGGGAGAGTAGGCATCCTTGTCTAGTTTCCGTTCTCAGGGGGAATGATTCTAACTACTGCCCATTGAGCAAAATGTTGGCTGTAGGTTTATTATAGATGGCTCTTACTGTTTTGAGGAATGTTCCTTCTATACTTAGGTGCTCAAGAGTTTTTATCAAGAAATGGCTAACCACATGCAGAAGAATGAAACAGGATCCCTACCTATTGCCATATACAAAAGTCAACTCTAAATGGATCAGAGACCTAAACATAAAACTTCAAACTATAAGAATTCTAGAAGAAAATGCAGGAAACACTCTTATGAACATTGGAGTAGACCACCATGCTTTGATCAAATCCCCAAAAGCAAATGCCAAAAAAGACAAGTAGGACTTCACCAAACTGAAAAGCTTTTGCACAGCAAAAGAAATCAACAAGAGAGTGAGGAGACAACCCACAGAATGGGAAAAAATATTTCCTAATTATATATATGACTGAGGCCTAACATCTAGGATCTACAAGTAAGTCAGATGAAAGGAAAAAAACAAACAATTCTATCAAAAAGTGGGCAAAGGATATGAATAGACACTTCTCAAAAGAAGATATAATAGCAGCAAAAAGAAAAATGCTCAGCCTTGCTAATCATCAGAGAAATGCAAATCAAAATGACAACGAGATACCACCTAACTTCAGTAAGGATGGTCCTCATCAATTACACACAAAAAAATCGATGCTAGCGAGGATGTAGAGTAAAGGGAATGCTTCTACACTGCTAGTGGGAGTGCAGGCTAATTCAACCTCTATGGAAATCAGTGTGGTGACTCCTAAAAGAATTAAAAATTGACCTTCCTTATGATCTAGCAATACCTCTCCTGGGAATATACCTAGAGGAACATAAGTCATTATACAAAAAAGACATCCATACACGCATGTTTATAACTGCACTATTCACAATAGCAGAAACATGGAACCAACCCCACTGTTCATCAAAAGGAAATGTGGTACATATACTCAATGGAGTATTACACTGTTATAAAGAAGAAAAAAATCATGGAATTTACAGAAAAAGGATGAAGACCATCAAAATTCGTTTCATAGAATCAAAGAACTGAATACCTCATGTTCTCATTTATAAGTGGGAACTGAACATTAACCACATTAGCACAAGGGAGGGATCAGTAGTTGATGGACACTGCCAGGGGAGGGATGGAGGGAGGGAACATGTAGCATTACAAAGGGTATCTAGTCCTAACCCAGGGAAAGTGAAGGCCAGTTGGAGGTCCAAACTTTACCAGCAAGAAGGCTGCTTATATAAGTAATCCTGACTTATATCCTACATATCTATAATTTAAGAAAAGAAAAGAAGTTACCTCTTTCATATCTCTTACTGTATTCTATCCCTGCGTACTTCCTGGCTCAGCATCCTTCCAACTTATCTATATTTTAATCTTAGTTGGGTAAAAAATTTAGTGTTTACCTTATCATGACCATGTCAAAGCAATGTGCAACTGAGAGATACACTGCACTTTAATGAACTGTTTTGCACAACTTGTTTTCCTTAATGTTGTCTTGTTCATTTCTTTTGTTTTCTATTCATTCTTATTAATGTATTCCCTCAATTTCCCCCAGATATAAAATCTCTTCATAATGCAGTTGGATACATCAATTATTATCGAAGTAGCATCTGCTTGAAGACCCCATTCCCAGAGTCTTCTATCCTGACTGGCAACTTGCTGGGCCTGCTGCACAGCTCCCCTTCACCATCATGCAGAGATCTGCTGGCTCCTTTGCACTGAATTCTTAATTTAGTGAATCTCATATTTTTGGTGTCATTCCTGTGTGTGTGTGTGTGTGTGTGTGTGTGTGTGTGTGTGTGTGTGTGTGTGTGTAAAGTGTCTCCTTGAATAGCTATCTATAAAAAGGTATGTAGCATGCCAGGCTCAGTGGCTCATGCCTGTAATTCCACCAGTTTGGAAGGTGGAAATGAGAGAATTGTCTGAGCCCAGGACTTTGAGACTAGCCTGAGCAACCTCGTCTCTAGAATAAATTAAAAAAAAAAAATAGCCAGGTATGGTGGCACATGCCTTGTAGTTCCATCCACTTGGAAGACTGAGGCCGAAGGATCACCTGAGCCAGCAAGTTGAGGCTGCAGTGGCCGTGAGCATGCCACTGCCCTCCAGCCTGGGCAACAGAGTACAACTCTGACTCAAAAAGAAAAAAGAAAAGAAAAGAAATGAAAGAAAAGAAAAGAAAAGGGTATGCAGCAGATAATTTTTGAGTCTGTGAACATCTCAAAGTGACTGTTTTACAACCATGCATAATTGACCATAAAGGTGGAATAGAATACTGGTTGGAAAAATTCTCTTTTAAAACTTTTAAGGAGTTGCTACTTCTGCTTCTACCCCATTGTGCCTGGATTCATGTTTTCTTCCTCCCGGAAACGCAACATCATATGGTGACTATGCTTCAGTGTATAAACTGCTTCCTGGAGCCTGGCACTCCATCCTCCACCATGTTGGAACTAGTGCTTCGGCTGTGGTCTTATGGTCCCAATGCTCTTTCAGGCCTGCAGCTTTTAGGTGGTATAATATTTGTTAAGATCAGTTATGTGGTTACTGCCTCACTCCTTCACCTGCACTGCTGTTAAGTGGGCCCACTGGCTTTTTGCATTATTTTATGGTATCCTGTGCTGGGGGTCCCAACACTCCATGAGACTTCAGACACTGGGGCTATCTGAAACCCTGTAGGCAGTAAGTATAATCCATACCTGACATATCTGTCAATTTCTCTCAATGAATTTCTGGCACTTGCAGTGTGGAATGGGTCCACTTGGTCACTGTTACCGAGTGACCAGTCGATCTCCTATTTATCAGAGGCTCAGTGTAGGTCTCTATTTTTGACATTGGCTCTCAGTGACAACACTACGTAGTTCAGCCTTGGTTTGGGAGATTCTGCTGTTGAGTCCATGTGCAGACTCTCCATCTCTTCCACTGCGGTTGCCTTGTTCTGTACCTCTGTGACAGCACTGGTCTATGACAAAGCCTGACTGCCATTGATGGACTTACTCATCTATACACTAAACTTGGGTGTTTAGTGCCTCTGCTCTATGGATGCTCTCTAATGAGTGTTAATATGTGATTCCAATAACTTTATGCATCATTATCACTCCCAAATGTCTCTACCCCTCACCTCTTTGTTCCTCTTCATGAAAATTTGTTGTTGCTTTTTTATTTGGATGGCCAGGTTATTTGCTACTATCTATGAATCTGCATATTCCAACCTTAGGACTATTCCATTTCCACAAGGGTATGACTAGGTACTCCCTCACTACCTTCTTGCAGGGCTGCCTCCAAGTAAGGCTGCTATTTCTGACGTGGGCCCACATTCAGAGCCAATTCATCTGTGATCCAAGCTCCAGGTCTTTCCTTCTTCATCAGCTGGCATAAGATCCCCCACATAGCATTGCTGTGTAATGAGGGAGGAGTGCTGGGGCATCATTGGTGGATGGCATGGGGGCACGTTTCCCTGCTTCTGCAACTTGCTTTGCCCTGGTTCTGCCCACACTCCATCTCCATACACATTCTTTTCACATCATTGTTGCTGGGCATGTCTAATTTTAGAACATGGTATGTTTTGAAAGAATCTGGTTCGGCCAGGCACGGTGGCTCATGCCTATAATCCCAGTACTTTGGGAGGCCAAGGCGAGAGGATTGCCTGAGCCCACGGTTTCAAGTCCAGCCTGGGCACCTTGGTGAGATCTCATCTCTACGGTAAATCAAAAAATTAGCCGAATGTGATGGCACACACCTGTGGTTCCAGCTACTTGGAAGGCTGAGGGGAAGGATCACCTGAACCCAGCAGGTTGAGGCTGTGGTGGCAGAGAGTGTGACATTGCGCTCCAGCCTGGGTGCCAGAGTGAGACTCCAACTCAAACAAACAAACAAAAAGAATCTGGTTCATTGTGGGCAGTTCATCATGCAGGGTAACAAAGAGTCCTATGGGTAGATATTCCATTTTTACCGGGGTCAATAGCATGCCAGTTGTCATTTTTCAAAAGATGTCTTCTCTTCTGCATGTGTCCAATGGTGTTCTTGGTCCAGAATCCCAGAGACTTGCTCATGCTCTCACTCAGGCTTGTTACTGACTCTCCGTGGTGTCTTTCTCTACCACTGATATTTGTAATATCTTAGGGTCTGCTGAGTTATATGACCCAAGGGTAAGTGTTGCTAGAACTACAACCTGGACCTTTTACAGTGTTCTTTTCTATTTAGGGTCTCACTCAAGTCTGGCAGCATCTCCTGTTGCCTATTGCATTAACCAGAGCAGTATTAATGGATGAATATTATGCTGTTTCCAGGACTTAAAGGACCCAGTTAAGTGTTGTTCATCTTTCTTTGTAATGGAAAACACATGATGGAATAAGTTGTCTTTGGATTTTGGTGATGCAGTAAAATTGAATGATATTTCCCCAAAGATGTTCACATCCTAATTCTCATTAATTAGAAATGGTACTTTATTTTTTAAAAGGGTCTTTGCAGATGTAATCAAATGAAGAATCTTGAGATGAAGAGATTATCCTGGATTATCTGGCAGGCCCTAATTCAGTGACAAGTGTTCTTATAAAAGACATATGGGAGATTTAACAGACAAAAAAGAGAAAGCAATATGAGCATAAAGGCAGCGACCGAAGTGATGCAATCACAGTCATGGAATGCCTGGTGCCACCAAAGCAGGAAGGGGCAAAAAAATGGGGTCTTTTTAAGAGCCTGAGGAAGTAGGTATTGTCAACACCTTGCTTTTCAACTTCTGGCCTCGAAAACTGTTAGAGAATAAATTTCTGTTGTTTTAAGCCACCCATTTTTGAAAAATTTGTGATGGCAGTTGCAGGAAACTAATATGGGTGAGATCCTGGTTTACCCCAAACACTGGACTCCTAAATATCTTACTAATGCGGGAGTCCATAGATGTTTGTAGGGTTTATAGCCCACCCTCCACTGTGCATGTGTCTTACTAAGGCTTCTGGCAAGGTTGCTACCTTTTGCTCCTCCCATCTGATTGTCATGAAGTATCAATGGAAGGGATCAACATGATGTTCTGAAAGATGTCAGACAGTCTATCTTTATGGCTACCATGCTTTCACTCTGCCAAAGGAAGATGTAGCCAGGAAACTAGCACTCGTTTCACCTCATGCAGGACCAGTATTGTCACTATTACTGAGACCAGAATTATAATCTCATTTTGAGCCAGTGCTCCCCAAAGATTGTAATAAATTCTAGAATAATTATCCGTGCACCATAAAAATAACTTTCTCTAAGGCACTAGTAGGAAATATGGAAACTAAAGTATTGATTCTTTAGAACATAGAAGAATAATTTTAAGATGATCCAGACAATTAAAATTATTGTCTGTGATGTGTTAGATACTATGCCCGGTGGCAGTGACTCCAAGATATATGCTCCAAATCCTGTAGGAGAAACAGACAAAAACATACTTGACATGAATATTGTTAGATATGTGCTATAATAAATGTCCCAATTACAGTAAGAACTCACAAAAAAGAGCTTCCAAGGAAAGTGTCACAAAATAAAGGACCTCTGAACTGAGGTGTCTGACACATAGAATTCATTCTATGGATGTTTGTTGAAATAAATTATGAATAGAATATTAATAAGCAGCAGATATTATGGTGGATGGGAGAATTCCAAGCAGACCTTGGAGGCCTTTGTTTCCCTGTATAGAAAGTAGTAGGTAGTCAGTATAAATATTTATTAGGTAAGGCTAGAAATATAAGGTTATGTCATGTTGCTTTGAATTGTCTCATAAATTTTTTAATTTTTTTTTTTTTTAAAGACAGGGTCTTACTCTGCCACCTAGGCTGGAATGCAGTGGAGTGATCATAGCTCACTGTAGCCTCAAACTCCTGGGATCACACTATCTTCCCATCTCAGCCTTTTGAGTATTTGGGACTACAGGCATGCACCACCGTGCCTGGCTAATTTTTTTTTTTTTTTTTTTTTTGAGACAGAGTCTTGCTATGCTGCCCAGACTAGTATCAAGCTCCTGGTCTCAAGAAATCTTCCCACCTCAGACTCCCATAGTGCTGGGATTACAGGTGTGAGCCATCATGCTCAACCTTGAATTATCTTATAAGGAGTACTGACAATATTCTACAAACAGTGGAAGGGGATGTGGGTCTCTTGAAGGTATTTGAGCTGATGAAGGACTGACACTTCAGCAGTTAATAAAATGGTTCCTCTGTGAAGTGAGAAGAATGAATTTGTTAAGGTGAGAAATGAGGAAGGATCGCAAAGTAGGGGCTATAGGAATAGCCTGGAAAGGCAGTGATGAGGCCTAACGTATGGTACGACTGTGGAGGTGAGAGAGAAAATATTCCCAAAGGATATGAAGCCACATTTCTGAAAGCTGCCCTATGAATAATAGCAGCAAATGTCCAAGCATCCTCCCAGGATTCAATAGTTCATATATCTTACCTTGTTTATCTCTCACAACTACCCGGTGAGGCCTTACAGATGAAAAAATTGAGCTTGGAGACCTTAGATGATGACCAGAGACAGGACTTGAACTCAGTCCAGACCGTCTCTAAAACCCAGCTTCTTTCACCTCAGCATTATGCTTGTGATCAAGAATGTATTTCTTTTGTAATAACTAAAGAGCAGTGACTATGTTTTAAACTCCAAGTTGTGTAATATTACAAGATATTTAGGAAGTAAAGACACTTGCTGAACTGCACAGAATTTGTTGTGACCAACTACTAGGTCTGAGCTGTCCCAGGGCCATGGGAGTTAGTTGCAGGTTTCTAAAACTTCTTAGGAGATACCATGAGCATATGCATCAAGAATGGGGAAACCCCACACAATGCATTTCAGCACTATGTCAAAATACACCAATTTACTGTTTTGTTAATCTTGGAGCCCAAATTAGTTCCTGCTGGTAAGTGAGGTCACTGGTTTAGTGGTCCTCTTCTCACTTCTTGGGAACATCTTTCCAGAACTGCTAAGGTTACCTTAAACCAGATCCAGCCTTCCAGTTACTCACTCACTGCCCCTCTGGCCTATGGAAGGAGTTTTAGTAGGAAGGGAGGAGTGCTGCTGGTGTGTGGTGTCCCTTGTGTAATTATCATAGGCTGCATGTCCACAGCTGGGAAAGCCTTCTCCTTAATTTGTTGATTACCTGGACAGAGTTTTGCAAAAATTCTCCAAGAAGATTACGAAGCTGTTGCACAATGTAAAATCATTCAGTGGTGTAACCTTGAAAGGACATTATTATTATTGTTGTTTTAGGGATTAGCCCACTGTATATGCCTCTTGCTGTAAGTACATCAGTGTCCCATACCACAGCTTTCTAACATTACTGGAAAATACTGCTCATCATCTGATATTGACAGTTGGCAACCAGCAGGGAAGAGCTGGGCGATTGTTAGAAGAAGAGGACTGTGTGTATCAGCTTCTGAGAATAAGGTGAAATCCTTGTTTTACAGTCAGGTGGACTTGCATCTGAATCACAGCATCTCTGTCTTCTCTTCATTCCTTTATCATTCCCTTCTGCTTTTTCACAAATAGGAGACAGAGTCTAACTGAACCAAATTATTCTGCATGAGCTGGAATGCAGCATTTCTTAACCCACATCTCTTTGCATATTTGAAAGGACTGAAGGGACTCAGTCATGGAGGCAGGACGTATGCAAGCAAGGAGAGTAAGAAAAAGAGCGGGTCAGGGGATAATGAATCAGGAGGAGATGGTTTCTGGTTTCCCTCTGGGCAGCTTGGATAGGGCAGGTGATAGCTATACCATTAGCTGATCCACTTTTCCTCTGAATCTGTTGACACACTCCCAACAGAGATGTCTTAGCTTTTCACAGTCATGATGAAAATTAAGAAAAATAATATACTTAACATGTCCATCTCAGAGCCTGGCATGTGCGAGGTACTCAACAATTGGAGTTTCCTTGTCTTCACTGGGGGGATTTTAGAGTTTTCCAAATGCTTTTACAGACATCATCTCTCGTTATTTTAAAATCCTGGGGAAGAAAATGGGATCCGCATTTATATACCTATTGTGCAAATGAGGAAAATTGAGGCTTAAGAAAGTGAGGAAAGTCAAAGCCCACTTGGTAATAAGTGTATCAAACTCTCTCTGTTTCCAGTCAGATCTCAAATCCTGGTGGAATGACAGGCAGACATTTCCTTCTTTGAAGAATTTCGGACTCCAGAAGCAACAATATCTTGTCTCATTTTGGATTACTACTTTCCAGAACACTGCCCTCTTGAGAAATGAGAATGTCCCACCCCATTCTGTGACCATATGTTGAGCTTCTCCCATAACCTGTAACTTTCCATATTGTCTCAGCAGTATCCCTCTACTCTCCTTTGCTGAGAAACCAAAACTAAAATGATTTATTTCCTAAATTCAACTCATTATCAAATGGTTTACAAAACCTCTTTTCATTCATTCTACTCATCTATTACTATTTTGAGAAAAACAATCACATGTAGAATATTCTCAGTAATGGGTGATTTGAGAAAACTGACATTTGGTCAACAGGCACTTCTTGTTGCACTAATTACTTTCTAGGTTACCATGAGGAGTGCAAACAGGCAATGAAATGAGTGTCTTTCCTCCACAAACTGTGAGCTCTCTCTCTCTCCTGGAGGGAGGCAGAAGGGCCCTGCTTTAGCCAGTTTCACCCAGGTCCGGAGGGGTGGAGAGAATACCTTTTGGCACACATTAGTACCTCACAGGGTCAGTGAGTGAGCAACTGAGTCAGGGTTGTCGAAGTGCAGAGGTATGAGTCTGAGGACCAAATGTTATTGAAGTAATCGCATCTGAGGTGAGCCTCAGGGTAGGAATCAAGGAGCCAGAGGTCAAAGAAAAACCGAGGCAAACTCTGCCGTAAAATAAAAATGGTGCTTGTGTTAAAGTGGCTAGAATATTATTATTTTCCTTTCAGAAATGTTACTTAAAGTTGTATTAGATTTCTAATTGATGTTTATATAAAAATGAAGTAAGGAGACTGGTTTGTTGGAACGCGCCATGTGTGAGTTCAGAGAAAACATCATCATGTCTAATTTGGGTCAATGCGTTTGTGCATACAGACACAGCTCTCCAGGCCACAACCTGTCATCTGAATCACTCCCCTCAACACCCTCATCTTCCACAACCCCATCTTATTCCTCACCGGGACTAGGTACGTGACTTCCTGGACACAATGTACAAGGAAGCCCTGGTTCAAAAAGTAACAATAAAATTGCATTTTTTTTTTTAAGTCAGCTTTGTAAGCTGGGGGGAAAAAGTACCTTTAAAAGTACAAGTATAAAGCTTTTTGTTTCCTTTGCGGTCTCTGTATTTGTCATGGTGTTTTTAGTTTTTACTTATGCCATTCTCAGTAAAAGAAAAAAAGTTAACTTGTGCAAAGCAAATTTTAAATGTAAATATCACTGAATTGACACAGCTTATATTTTCTAGTTTCTACATGTATATGCATTTTATTCTTATCAGAACAATAGTGTCACTACATCAAACTATCTCTCCTTTTTTTTTAAGATGTGGGATACAATTCAGAATTAGGTACACAAATGGTCATCATATAGGTAAACTTTGGGCCTCCCTTTGGACCCCATTTCACCTGGTTTGAGATCGGGTACCCTTACTGATGTTACGTGCCCCCTCCGTCCCCTAGCAGTGTCCTGTTATTGCCATGGGAAACAAATGAAAATGAAGACGCATTTTACCAAAACCTCTGGAATGCCATGAAAACAGTCCTGAGAGGGGAACGTATATATCTACAAATGCACATCAAGAAAATAGAAAGAGAACAAGTTAACAGTCCAACAAATCACCTAAAGTCTAGAAAGGCAAGACCACCAAACCCCTAACCCCTAGCAGAAGAATCCAGATAAGCAAAGTAAAAGTCCAGATAAGGGACTAGAAGACAAAAATATCATTAAAATATCAACAAAACAAAAAGCTGTTTCTTTGAAAGGATAAACAAGATTGATGGACCCCTAGCCAGAATGACCAAGAAAAATAGGAAAAAAAAGCCCAAATAAATACAATCAGAAACGCAAAATATCAAGTCACACCTAGCCCAGAAGAAATATAAATGATTATCAGAAATTACTATGCACACCTGTATGGAATCAAACTCTATAACCTAAATGAAACGGAGGACTTTCTGACTCACACAACCTCTCAAGGTTGAAACAAGAAGAAATTGAGATCCTAAATAGACCAATAGCAGCCCAGGAAATTGACTCTGTCATAAGAAAACTGCCTACAAAAAGAAAACCCCAGACCAGATGGCTTTCCAGCAGAATTCCACTGTTTTTTATTTTATTTTTTTCAAATTCACTTTTGATCCACAAACATTCTACCTTTGGCTTACTGATGAGAAGAACTGAAAAGAAAAGAAACTGTGTGGTGTCCTTTTTTTTCCCCATCCATTTCATCATTTTCATCATATATGATTGACTAATACAAGGCATTCACATGACTATGAAAAGATAAAATTGGATTTCTTTGTGTTGTAAAACATCACTGACTTTTTTTCTGCATTTGAAACAAGTTCTGGTTTGGAAGTGAAGTGTGGCCGTTCGGGCTGTCAGCACCCCTGCTTACATGTCCTCATACATAGCACATTGTCCTGGAACTCGCTTTGAGCCTCAGTGAGCTCCTGTGCCTGGTGGGTTCAGTGAAATTCTGCACTGACAAGGTGTCTCAAACACTATATAAGAATGGGGTGGCAGGGAAGGGCAGACACACATATTGGGCATATCTGTCCACAAGCATGTTCTGTTGTTGCATTTGACTTACAAAGCACAAGTTCAAAATTAAAATTATTTTAAAAATTCAAGATGGCAGTAAAAAAGTATTTAGCTAAGTGTTAGGTCATTTTGAGCATGATTCCTCTGGCACTGTGAAGCTGGCCTTGTCTTGACCTCATGGTTCAACAACACATGCTCTCTCCTGTCTGTGGCTCTGCCCTTACATTCTTGATCTGAGGCTAGAGAGTATGCTTTTCTAGATCTTTCTTGACCATGTTGTACAGCTACATGTTGATTATACTTTATCCAGTTTCTTTAGGTGGTCATTCAGAATTTCTAAACAATCTCATGGGGGGAGGGCTATTACCTAGCCAACTTTGTATACTTGTGTGGGATATTCCACCAGCGTCTTAGACGTATTCTCACATACTGACTTTCTTCTCAGCCACTAAGGCAATTCTTTGTTCTCTTCTTTCCGTGATATCACTTCTTACAAATCTCCACGTGACTAAGGAGAGTTTCAGTTTCTTTCTTCTTGTGCTTCTCACCCTCTGGGGAAGATGTCAATGGGCAATGTAATGCAGAGAGAAAGGCAACTAGAGTAAGGACAGCAGAACCTGTGTCTTGCTTGGGTCATCACCAAGTGTCACATCATAAGTAAACTGCTGAAGGCACACTGTTGATGGTGTCCCTGCACCCAGAACAGGACCTGTCACACCAAAAATTAGGTCTTCCAGTTAATGACCATTGTATTCCAATCTGCTTTGTGGAAATAAAGAAATGTTTCAATTTTATTACTTATTTATTTGGGGGGAAATGTCATCATTTTAGTGTGGGCTTGTTGTCACCCCTTAGCAAAATCCCTCAAAATACCCATTACATAGCAGAGAGTACATTTTCCTTTCCGTCATCCCTGTATAGTATTCAGACTTTGATCTATCATTTTCTTTCATTATGCCTCTGCAACTTTCAGGATGCCTTCTAAATAATCCAAATAGATTTGCAGAAAGTAGATCAGTAGTTCTTATTAGTGTGGCATCAGGCGATCCCCACGAGGAAAATGGTCATTAGCAGTTATTACTTTGATGACATCACCAGTAATTTGCCTCATTCACTTTCTAGCATGTTGTAATTTTGCTTTGAAAATGCTGCACATAATAAAGAGTTATTGGCAAGGGTTTTGAACTACCACATCTCAAGTCATTTTGCAATTTAACCCTTCTAGCACTGATAATTTCCTGCCAGATTGCAATTTGAGGGAGTGCCTACGGCATTGAGGATCTTGGGTATGTGCAGATATTGTTTCATTGTTTTCATGGTTTCAAATTATAGCAGCTTCTCACCAGCACCCAGTCATCTGCAAAATGATGAAGTGTGAAGCAACAGGAAGGTAGTGAGAAGAACACACAATTTTGAGTCAGAGGATTTATATCAAGCCGAGAGTCTTGGCCAAGTTGCTTACAGTCTTAGGGTCTCAAATCCCATCTTTCCACTATGACGATGGGTATTACCCATAGACATAAAGTTGATCTTTAAATTTAGTCAAAATAAGCCGGGCTCGGTGGCTCAGCCTGTAATCCCGCACTTTGGGAGGCTGAAGGGAGTGGATTGCCTAAGCCTGCGGGTTCGAGACCCGCCTGGGCAATTTGGTGAGACCTCATCTCTACAAAAAAAAAAAAAAATCAACCAGGCATGGTAGCACATGCCTGTAATTCCGCCTACTTGGAAGGCTGAGGCGGAAAGATCACCGGAGCCATGTAGGTTGAGGCTGCAGTGGCCGGGAGTGGTCACTGCACTCCAGTCTGCGCGACAGAGTGAGACTTTAACTCAAAAAAAAAAAAATAAAATAAAATAAAATAAAATAAATTTAAATTAATCAAAAAATAACAAATACTGTAAGGTGTAAAAGTCATGAATATGTTGACAGGTCAATTTTACTAAGGAAAAAAACCCATGTAAATAACCATGGAAATTAGAAAGTGAAACATTACCAAGACCCAGGGATTTTTTTTTTTTTTGATATGGGATTTTGCTTCATCACCCAGGCTGGAATGCAGTGGCATGGTCATAGTTCACTGCAACCTCAACCACCTGGGCTTAAGTGATCCTCCTGCATTGACGTCCCAAAGTGTTGGGGTTATAGGAGTGAGCCACTACACTGGGCCAAGGGTATCTCTCTTGTCTCATTGTAGTGGTTACACCCTATTTCTCAAAAATAATCTCTGTTCTTACTTCAATTATTATAGTTAGGTTTGACCTTTTTCTGAAATTTGATGTAAATTAAGATACAGTCTATGTATTCATTTGAGTCAGTATTCTGTCACTCAACATTATGTAAGTAAGTTTCATTGCAGATGTCTCACGTAGTTAACAATAGTTAACTTTTTGTCATTGCAGCATAGTATTTTACTGTCACTGTACATAGTATTACAACAATTAGTCTATTGAACCATGGGAGTGTATGCGTGTTATTTCCATTTTGGAGTTATGATAAATGTCTTTAAAAATTCTCCTATGCTTTTATTTTGGCATAAGTGTGTGTGTGTGTGTGTGTGTGTGTACATTCCTAAAAGTGAAATTGCTCAATTATAAGGTATGCATATATTTAGTTTTAGTAGATACTACCACAAAGTTTTCTAAATTAATTGTGCAAATTCACATTCTTTGTTTGTTTGTTTGGTTGGTTTTTTTGAGTTGGAGTCTCACTCTGTCACCCAGATTGGAGTGCAGTGGCCACTCCCGGCCACCGCAGCCTCAACCTGCTGGACTTCAGCGATCCTTCCGCCTCAGCCTTCCAAGTAGCTGGAACTACAGGGGTACGCTATCGCGCCCAGCTAATTTTTTGATTTATTGTAGAGATGAGGTCTCGCCAAGTTGCCCAGGCGAGTCTTGAACCCGCTGGCTCAGGCAATCCACTCACCTCAGCCTCCCAAGGCGTGGGATTACAGGCTGAGCCACCGAGCCCGGCACAAATTCACATTCTTACCAGCAGTGTAGAGAGTTATTTCACATCTTCACCACCACTTGATAGGTTTTTGGTCTTGATAAGTTTTTTGTTTCTTTCTTTTTTTAAAATTCAGCCTTTCAGCTAGTGTTGTTGAATTGTGATTTAATTAGCAGTTTTTGAAGATGTATAATATTGAGCAAAATTTTCATGCTTATTGGTCATTGCCTGTTCAAAATTTTTGCCCACTATTTTCCAGTCGTATTTTCTGTATTGATTAGAGGAAAAAGAAGTAAACATAATTTTTCCTATTTTTCTCACTGAGTAATACTAAAATCAACACAAGCAGAAGAAAAATAACAAAAATAAGTTCAGAATTTAACGAAATAGAAAGCAGAACAAAGAAGCTAAGAGAAAAAAATCAAAATTAATGTTTGTGAAGATTAATAATATTCCTGACAAGATTGTTAAAGACAAAAAAGAAAACACATATATAATACTAGAGTGAAAGAGAGTCTCCAGTCCTTAATAGGAAAGTAAGGACAGATTCAATAGATCCCAAAATCAATACAAGGATTATAGATAAGTACGTAAAGCAACTTTTATACTAATAAATATATTTATATTAATACATACTTCCCTTTTCCTTTTAACTGATGAATAGTATTTCTTATAATGAGATTATTATATTTTTTTATTTACCCATCATCATTCTTGTGATGATGAACCATTAGACTGTTTCTAGCACTATCTATTATAAACTGTAATGAGGACACTTATTCATGTTTCTTTGTATGCAAATGAAAGAATTTAGGGTACTAATCTAGAAGTGAAATGTCTTGGTCAAAGGTATGCTCACCAAAGCCTTTGTTGAACTGTTATCTAAAATAGTTCAACAAGCTATACTCAGATGAGCAGTGAGTAAGAGAGTCCTTCCTACTCTCAGTGCTGTTACATTTATTATTCTTTAATGTGATGACTGTACTATTTATCACATTGTGTTTTGCATTCTGCTGTCTTTCCATAAGGTTAAACAACTTTCATATTACTATTAGCAATTCAAATATTTTTCTGAAAATTATTTTTCATTGCATTATTAACTTTTTAGTCATTTTTAGGGGTAATATCTTGAATATCCAATGACCACCAATTATATGCTGGTTGTATAAATGGCAAGTACCTTCTGCCATTCTGTGACTTTTCATAAAAAGCTTCATTGCATTGTCTTTTGTCATACAAAATTTTCCATTTTGAACTAGCTAAATTTATCAATGTATTTTCATTATGCTTTATTTTTAAAATTCTTCATCACCAAGCCCAAGGTCTTAATTTACAATTGTTTACTCTAGGTGATTTAAAAGTTGGTGACTTTTTTTAGATTCAATCATCTGAAATATATTTATTTTATATGCTTCTTGCTAGAGATATCATTTTCTTCCCTAAATAGGGAGATGATTTTTGTGGCATTATGTATTGGATAGTCTCCCCACCCCCAAATTAAATGCTACTTTTCATATGACAGGTTTCTATACCTGTGTCAATCTGACTCCAGATTCTATACATGGTAACATAAGTTCATTATTCTATTAATAAAAGAGAAACAATGCACAGTTTGATTATAATAAATTTTGATTTTTTTTTTTTTTTTTTAGCTAGGGAAAGTCATTTTATTTTATTTTCATTCAAATATAAATACCTGTTCTTGGCTACTTATTCTACTGTATAAACTTTAGGATCAGCTTATCAAGTTACATATAGAGATAATTTCTTGGAAAATTTTAAAATCAAAATATAATTTATGCCATAAAATGCCCTCTCTAATATATAACAGTCAGTATTCTTTCAGTATATTTACAGAGTTGTGCAACCATTACTTTGTAATTTTAAAATATTTTCATCACCCCCAAAACAAACCTGTACCATTAGCAGTCACTCTTCATTCCATTTACCCCCGTACCCCTGACAACTACTTATTTAGTTTCTGCCACTATGAATTTACCTGTGATTGACATTTCACATAATGAAATAACAAAATACGTGACATTTTGTGCTTGGCTTCTTTCACTTAGCATAATATTTTTTGTTTTTTAGATTCATCTACATTATAGCATATACCTGTACTTTGTCAATTTTTATGACTAGATAATATTCTGTTGTATAGATACACAACATTTTGCTTATTCAGTCATCAGTTGATACGCATTTGAGTTGTTTCTATTTTTTGGTTATTATGAATGATGCAGCTATGAACATTGGTGTCGTAGTTTCTGTATGATTATATGTTTTTCATTCTTCTGGGCATATATCTACAAGTGGAATGACTGGGTCATATGGTAGCTTTATGTTTAACTTTTTTAATAGATCAAACTGGGCCACCTTTTGGGTTATCTCTATCAGTTGTCTTTTTTCTTGAGAATGGATCACATTTTCCTCATCCTTTGTGTGCCAAGTACTTTTGTAATATAATCCAAGGCATTTGCCACCTATCTAACAAAATAAGCAGAGCACATCCTGCATATTTGAATAATATGCTGCTGAGAAATTTTGAATTGGATTGGAGATTGGATTCCCTTACATTTCTCTAAAGAGTGTTGATTATTTTTTAAACAGGTTTTAACTTGATTGGACTCAAGCAGGTTTCACTTGACTGGATTAAAATAGCAAATTCTGCCTCTTGAAATGCAGCTCAGGTCTCATTTCAAATTCCTTTTCTTAACTGGATTCTGTCCTGTATATGCATGGCTCAGGAATTAGTAAGACACTTAGGAAGTGTTTACACACAAAATGTGATTTCAAATTTATCTTTGGTCTTCTGTTTCCTGAAAATGAAGACCTAAAAAATAAATAATGCATTTTAATATTCATTCATTTTGATTAGTGGGTAGTTGTATATGAATATGTTTTATCTTAGTATTTTTAAAGCCAGTAGCAATTGGTAATGGGCATCCTGAAATGGCACAGCAAATAGAATGTAATTTGTTTTAAATTATAATATTGATATTTGATTTGATTTTTTATTTCTTAGAAGAAATAAAAGAAAGAAAAAGAATTTATTCTTTTAATACTCTAGTATTTCTATAATTAGTAATTTCTTTTTGTTTTTTGAATTATTCTGATATTTCTGGACTCAATCTCAGTTTGCTACACATACACACATCTACACATAGAGATGCATATTTGTATGTATTCAATAATATTTTATCTAATCTGTGTAAATAATATACATGGTTTTCGTGTATATAATTCACGTGTCAATATAAATGAGCACATATATACCTATATATGTACAAATGTGTTTTATACATTTGTGTATATTTTATGATGTGTTATATATACATATGGATATGATATAAATATATATTTTTGACAATTCTGAATTGTATTTTTGACATTTCTTTTTCTTTTTCTTTTTTTTTTTTAAGTTGGAATCTCACTCTGCTGCCCAGGTTGGAGTGCAGTGGCACGCTCACAGCCACTGCAGCCTCGACCTGCTGGGCTTAAGTGATCCTTCTGTCGCAGCGTTCTTGCAGCTGCAACTACAGATGCACGCCACCACATCTGGCTAATTTTTGTGATTTATTGTAAAGACAAGGTCTCACCAAGTTGCCCAGACTGGTCTCGAACCCGTGAACTCAGGCAATCCTCTTGTCTCGGTCTCCCAAAGTGCTGGGATTACAGGCTGAACCACCGTGCCCAGCCAACATTTCATTAGTACCTTCACATGGATGTTTATAAATTGCATTGACTATTAATTTTCTCTTTCTGCTTGTTTTCAGATTTTGGATCTAGCCTCATGCTGGCTTGGTAAAAAGAATCTGAAAAATCTTATTCTCTGTGACTTGAACAATTAAACACTTTGGGATTACATAGTTCTCAAAATATAAAAATAATTTGCCTGTGCAACATCTTTTTAGCATATGTTGTGATGTGTGTGTTGGGGGAATGGGAGGGATGGTCCTATACTCTTTAAAAAAAGAGAATTGTGTTGATTTGTTTGGGTTTACAAGATCTTTATTGGAATGTATTTCTGTCTTGATATTTTTCTAAAAACTTACCATTTTGGAAGTTCATAAGTTTATTCACACAGACTTTAGTGATTCAATCACTTTCAAACTATTAGTAATATTGAACATGTATTTTTCTTTAACCTAGCAATTTCATTTACTTTAAACAATCCTTGCTTGTGTCTACAAGAGAAGGTAAACAAAGAAGCATGTTTGGTAAAAGAAAAAAAAAATGCACTTTCTAGTATAATGCAGCATGACACTATTCCTGTAATGTTAAAAGATCTCATGGCCTCAAATATGTTCCCCAAATATGAATGGATACATTGTTCATAGACGTACATATGGTATTTTATAATTTGCTTCAAAGGTTACACATTAACTATTTCATAGGGGCTGCCTCAGAGAAGAACTAAAGGGAAAAGGCAAATGAGATTGTGATTAGATTTGTTATGATTTATTTATTTCCTTAAAACTGTCTTGAAATAAATATGACACAATATGAGAACCTGTCAATTCAGGACAATAAATATTTAGAAGTTTCTTATTATTCCTACTAGTCTGTATTCATAGATTTTTTTCAACTAAAACAAACAAAATAAATAAAAAGGAAAGAATGGCATTAAAAAGCCCATCCCTATTGTACCACATCCACTAATTTCCACTGCCCAGAAAGCAGTCACTGTGCACAGATAACTTCTCCAGACCTTGGTCTGTGCACATAGAAATGCCATTTCAGTTCAGAAAAATTGAGATTTATAGGAAATGTTTGTATTTGTTTTTAATTTATATTTCCTTCTATATAATTTGAAAAAGATTTTGCCTCATTAGTTTTTTAGGATCCTCCTTTGTATAAAAATAAACTTTTCCTATAAACCTCCTACTTTTTGACTTTCCACTGTGAACACAGGGAAATAGGAAACACACGTTCTTGTTTCCCTCCCTACTTCCTGATAATTGTTATAAAACATTTTCCATGGTCTATCAAAGTTCTATAGTTATTTTTATTCATAAAGAGAAAAATCACTTTTCTAAGTTTTAAAATAACATATTTTAGGTAACCATAGTTGCCTCACCTTAGTTTATATTTAAACGGATTTAGCAATCACTGCCAATCCTTTCACACTTGGTTTTTCCATTTCATTAGTTTGATTTTTTTACTCTAGAAATTACTTGTTTTCATCAGTGAGTTTTTCAAAAAGCTTTCAGTCTTTGTATTCTAGCAATTTTGGGAATGCCTGTTGATTTTCTTTATATCTGAATGACTATCAGGCTGTCTATAACATTCCTGGATCATACAGATTCCCACCCAATGAGCCTCTGTTGAAATTTCTGCATTGTTTTCTAGCATTAACTAATGCTTTGTGGAAGTTTGGATGCAATGTGCTATATATATATAAAATATATAATTTTTATTGATTGATTGATTTTATTTTATTTTTCTTCTTACAAGATTTTTTTCCTAATCTTCAGGAACGTTGCCAAGATGCAAACAATAACTAATGGCTCAAAAGAATAGCCTCTGTACTAGTCACTCACCTAAGTAAATTACATATATTACCTCATTTAATTCTCATTTGCAACAAACCACTAAGCTGGCTTTTTTTTTTTTTTAAGTTGGAGTCTTACTCCTCCCCTCTTTGCAGGAGTGCAGTGGCACACTCATGGCCACCCCAGCATCCACCTGCTGGGCTCAGGCATTCTTCTGCTTCAGCTTTCCAAGTAGCTGTAACTACAGGCATGCGCCACCACATCTGGCTAATTTTATGATTTATTGTAGAGAGGATATCCTGCCAAGTTGCCCGGGCTGTTCTTGAACCTGTGGTCTCAGGCAAGCCCCTCACCTCGGCCTCCTAAAGTTCTGGGATTACAGGCTTGAGCCACTGTGCCCGGCCCTGGCATTTTCAATATGCACATTTTATAGATTAAAAATCAGCCCAAGAAACCTGCCAAGAACAGCTACTCAAGGATGGAGCTTGTCAGGCAATCCCACACTCCCTTCTCCTATGCGGACATGAATGCATCTCATGTTGGAAGGTTCAGTAACTTTCATTTCAGAAAATATTTCTCTGTATCTCTGAGTATTCTTTACTCGTTCCATTATTTCCTCTTCTCCATTTCAGTGGCACAGGTGTTCACCTGTTGCTTCTTTGATGTATAACTTCCATATCTACCATCTTTATTGTTTGAGGGGGGACCCAAAAAAACGGAATTATCTTTGGGAGGGTGGGCTCCTTGTAGTAACCATTATCTTTTTTCCTCTCCAGACAGAGTTAGTACACTTGGAATTCATTCCTCTGGATCAAAGGGTCAATCAAGTTTTTATCTGGAAGTTTTGAGAAGGTTTCATCACGATTTGTGGAAGAAACTTCCTGAGTTGCAGCAAACAGGTGACTGGTTCCTCAACCATGACAACGCACCTGCCCACACTGCACTGAGTGTTCTGCAGTTTTTGACCAAAAACGACATGACCTCCATGCTCCACCCTCCCTATTCAAGGGATCTTGCCCTGAGTGACTTTTGTTAGTTTTTTTCCCCCTAGATGAAATATGTCCTCAAAGGGAAACATTATGCCATGAAGAAGAGGTAAAAAAATAAACAAACAAAAGACATGAAAATTGACGAATTCAAAAAACTGTTTTGAGCTGTGGAAAAGCATCTCAGTGGGTATATTGCATCAAATGGAGAGTACTTTGAAGGTGACTCAAGTTTAACCATGTAAGAATAAAAACACAATACACAATTTTTTATAAATAAATTTCATTTTGGGGGGGTTCGTCCCTTGTCATTGTGCTTTCCAATGGCAGTCTTTGTGATGTTCTCAATTCCCACTTCTAGAGCACAATTCTGGTTTTCGGTTGCAATCTACTCTTTTCCTCACCCTCTGAAGTTTGTTTATTAATTTTGTAGTAGTATTGTTTGATATTCAAATTATTTCCCAACTTTTACAAAATAATTTGATGATTTTATATTTTCATTTTTTTTCAATCTGTTCATCATCTTAATTATAGTTTTGGCTTCTTAAAGAGTTCTTCTGAGAATGTGTTGTATGAGAATTTTTATCCTATTACTTGGTGTGTATCTTCTTTCAGAAGAAATTCTTTTCTTCTATTTCACACGTGTCCTTTCTTATTTCTCCTCCTCCTTCTTCTTATTTTTCTCTTTTATAATTTTTTAATAGTGCCATGACTTTTTTTTTCATTTTACTCATCTTAAATATTAGCAGCTTTATCTGGTCACTTTCTTTGTCTATGTATAGCAGATACAAATTCTTGTTCTCTTGCCTATCTTAGTGGAAGTTTGTTTCTTCCTCTAGAGGTTCAGTTTGTGGACTGATTAATACCAATGTTTGTTTGCATATATATCTCTGTTTTCTTAAGGAGCCTCAGATGCAGTTGTGATTGTTTTGATTTATTATTTGCTCAGTTTTATATAATTTTATTATTATAATAGGGTTTATTCTGAATAGTCAAGGGTGTAACCTTCTTGCATGGGCAGAGAAATGATGTTTATATTGGATTTTTCTGCCCATGTAGACGTAGCTTGGCAGAATACAACAGTTTCACACTGCCACTGCCCTATGTTCTTTTAAGCCTTTATCCTTCTTCTTCCTCAGTCAGAGGTGGGGAAAGTGAGTGTAATTTATTGTTAGAACAAGGTATTATAGAAAAAAGGACATATAGAGCTCCTTTATTTCCTTCCATTCACACTATTCTCATTGTTAAAGGACAACCAAATGCATCGAAGTTTTGTTTTATTTTCATGTTGTTTATTACTAGAAAGAATTAGCTGTGATAAGACTCTGTTTCTGCTTCTACCTCCTCTAAGTTCAGGGGAAAACTAGTAAGCACTGATAGTTTCTCTCTTTTTTGAAAAATTTCCCATCTATGATACTGGAGGAGGCTTCCATTTTGAAGGGGATGATTCATAAAATCATCCAGCATGGCCTTCTGAACTGGAAAATCCAAATAGAACATATACACAATTTTACCTAAAGACATCTTCTAACACCCAATATAGCTTCTTGAGAAATGGGAAAATATTTGCATACAACTTTCTAGATTCTTCTGTCTCTTTTCTAGATTATCTTCTGCAAAATGAATAATATGTTTTGTTCTTTTGATTTTTATGTGCTCTCAGAGACTTGATTTTCTTTCTTTCTCTCTTTCTTTCTTTCTTTTTGCTCATGTCTGTTTATTTTGTTAGGTTTTGGCTAGAGAAATTAGGCTTAGGCTTTAGACCCCAAATTTTATCATCTAAATTACCTATAGGAGTGATGATGCTCCATGAGTGTACTTCCTCAATTATAGCTCCTTGAGAATGATTTGTCTTGCTCTAAAAGACTTGTGAGCTTCAGATCACAAGAGAAAAGATATCTGCTCCCTCCCCTCTCTAGAATCCAAAATAGAAAAGTACAAGAAGCATGGCATAACCACTATCAACTTTCCCATTTAAAAAGAGAATACCAAGTGCACATAGAGGCTGGTCTATAGCATTGTTATCAGTTTCTTAATCAGTATTATTGAAGTATAATTGATACACAAAAAACTGAAGATATTTTTATGCCCAATTTGATGAGTTTACACATAGACAAGCACCTGAGATATCATCATTACAATCAGAATAATAGACATATGTAACACCTTCTAATAATTTTCTTGTATCCTTTGTGATTTGTTTCTGAGGAAACTCCATATTGTTTTCCTTAACAATGCACACTGTCCTTATCTGCACACTTATTAATGTTTAATTTTTTTTTGATAAATAGCCATCCTAAAGGTGTGAAGTAATATGTGTTTTTTATCTGCATTTTCTTTATAATTACTGATTTCAAAATATATTACAAACTCCAGTAATTTAAACAGTATGATACTGGCATAAAGATAGACCTGTAGACAAATGGAACAGAATAGAGAGCCCAGAAATAATATTTACATATACAGACAACTGATCATTGACGAAGAACACGTAATGGGGAAGGGACAGTCTCTTCAACAAATAGTGCCAGAAAAACTAGCTATCTGCATGCCAAAAAATAAAATTGGACCCTTATCTTACATCATACATAAAAATAAGATTAAAATGTATTAAAGACTTAACTGTATGACCTGAAACTATAAAACTCCTTAAGAAATAGTAAAGCATCTTAATATTGGTTTTTGCAATGATTTATTGGGTGTGATGCCAGAAGCATAAACAAAAAAAGCAAAAGTAGACAAGTGAACTACATCAACTTTAAAAAGTTCTACCTAGATAAGTGTATATAAAGAAAATAGTCGACAAAATGAAAAGGCAAACTACAGTAAGGGGAAAATATCTGCAAATCATATATCTGATAAAGGGTTAATCTTCAAAATATTTATGAAATTCCTGTAACTCAATAGCATAACAATACATAAACAAACCAACAAAAAAACCCAAATAACCCAATAGGCAATTTTAAAAAAATGAATGCTGAGTTCAGTGGTTCATTCCCATAATCACAGTGTTTTGGAGGGACACGAGGAGAAGGTTGCTTGAGGCAGAAATTCAAGATCAGCCTGGGAAACATAGTGAGACTCTGTCTCTACAAAAAAATTTTAAAATTAGCCTGACATGGTGGCATATACCTATAGTCAGCTACTCAGAAGACTGAGGCAGGAGAATTGCTTGAGTGTAGAAGTTTGAGGCAGTTGTAAGCTATAATTGCACCATTGTACTCCAGCCTGGGTGATGAAGCAAAACTCTGTCTAAATTTTTTTTTAAATTAAAAAAATTTAAAAATGAACAAAAGACTTGAATAGACATTTCTCTATAGAAGGTATGCAAATGGCCAAGTACATGAAACTAGTTGTCAGCTCTTGATTGGAGCTTAGTTCTAATGCCTGGAAATGATTTTCATAGTACTTTCCATAGTACAAATGACAGATTCCCTGATTTCTGAATTGTTTTTCCCTCTTCTTAAAATGTAGCTGTTATTCCCAGCTTTGTAGTTTTTCAGTCTACTTCCTGCCTACATAAGTAAAAAATTCAAAAGTACCTTTTTATTTTCTACGTTTTGTTATTTCTTTCAGTATAAGCTAGTACAATCCCTTTAAAAAGCATTCTGTATTTTCAATGAATCCATTTCAAATGTACTCCATTAGGTTCATGCCATCTCACAAAGAGTGAAAGTTAGGGTTATATCTTAAGATTTATCTTAAGATTTAAGTTCGTTATCTTAAGACTCTCAGGAAAAACAAAAACAAAAAATAAAACAAAGCAAAAACTGTTGTTTAAAGGATAAAATCTTCAAGTCATGTCCTTAACATCTTTAGAAGGATTCTGTCTATTGAAAGTTTCTATTAGGCAACATTTTAAATTGCTCTGTGATCTTAACAAAGTGTTTCACATTGTATTTTCCTGACATTGTACTAAATTTGTTTTCTGTCCAGGAAATTTCTGAATTTCATCATTATTTGCTCACTGGGGGACTGGGGATGAGAAATATTTTCATTTCCAAACCTAGCAAGTTCTACCTCCTTCATATTGAACAGTTCTTTCTTTAGATTGTCTATCTCCTTTCACAACTTATTAATTCAGCAGGAAAAAGTCACATAGTAAGTACCTTTGACATTCTGCCTAGACATCTTGTCTAGATCATGGTGGATTGTCTATTTTTCATGTGGCACCTGGAAATGGTGATTTTTAAAGTTTCTATCACTATGTAAGAAGGTTCTCCTTTCTTCCAACTTCCTTCTTGTTTTTTGTTTGTTAGCTTTGAGTCAGCATCTTGATTGGTCACTCAGGCTAGAGTGCAGTGATATAATCACGGCTCACCACAGCCTTGACCTCCTGGGCCGGGCAATCTTTTCACCTCAGCCTCCCCAGTAGCTGGGACTACATATGTGTGCCACCAGGCTGGCTAATTTTTTGATATTTTGTAGAGAAGGGGTCTTGCTATATTGTCCAGAATGACCTTGAACTCCTAAGGGGTTCAAGCATTCCACCCACTGCAGCTTCCTAATGTGCTGGGATTACCAGGATGAGCCAGTGTGCCCAGCCTATTCCAATTTCTAATTACTTTTTCTTTCCTCCCTTTAAGTCTTCCCTGACAGTCTTGGTCATTAAGAGCAAACTGTTTTTTTCAAGGCTTTTGTACCTTTTGCATTGTCCCTTAGTTACTTAGTCCCAAAACCACTGCTTCATGTCTTAGACTTTGCTAGAGTAGCAGCTCACATGCAGGTACTAAAAGGTGTTCTAGAGGTCTACTGCTGAGCTAAAAATCACCCTATACTGGAGAGACCCTAAGCAACAGCATTCATTTTATTATTATTTCTCATACTTCTGGGAGTTGACTCTACTCAGTGGGAGAATTCTTACCCAATACCATTCATGTAAGTATGGGCCAATGTGGCTGAAGCTGGAATCTTCCGAGTGTTTGCTCTGTCACCTGTAGAATAGCAGTGCTGGCAGATATAAAATGCTGGGGCCCCAGAATGGCTGGGATCCTTGTGTGTCTCTCTCTGTGTCTATGTGGTTTCTCCAATTGGCTTTTCCAGAATGGAGACTTTGAGATAGCATCAAGATAGCTCAAAATCTTACATAGTGGACCCTGACTCCAAAGTGAGTTCTGAGAGAGAGAGCAAGAGAGAGACTTTATTACCTTTTCTAACTCAGATCCAGAAATCACCTGTATTCTCTCTACTACTTCCTCTCTGTTGGGCCAGTCATCAAGGCCTGTCAAGACTCAAGATGTGAATAAATGTCCTCTGCTTCATGACAACAAAATATTGGAAAAGCATTTGGAACCAGAATAATTATGATTATTTTGGACATTTTTTTTGAGAATATAATTGGCCTCACTGAGTCCTACCTCATATTTCAGCCATTCCACATTTCCAGGAGTCAGACACTGTGATATAAGAGACAGAGTGAGAATGGAGAGGATATGATGAGCCCTATCCTGACAACTAAGGGTAAGCACAAGACCTTCTCAGATGACAGCTAGAAACCCTAGGGCAGAGATTACTGCTGTAAAGACTTTGTAAGTTTCACAAGCTTTGCCACACCCTCTGGTGTGTTCTGCGATTCGTCCCCATTGCCAATGACCCTTGGAACTGACTCATGGGCAAGGTGAAAAAGTGTTGACCGCAGACTGATTCCACATTGCGGTTATTTGTAGAGATCGATCCTCAAAGGAGATCATAAAGAGTGTCTATTCTCAGAGGATGTGCAGAGAGCAAAGTTCTGGGTCCTGAAGTAAAACACAAGGCAGAATGTCAAATGGCTTGGACAGCCACACAGCAGCTACCACGTGGTGAGTAGTGGGTCAGGCACTCCCATTGTGCTGTTTAATTTTCATAGCAGTCTGTGAGGTCACGCTTTGCATTATAGATGAGGAAATTGAGGCTCCTATGATTTGATTAACTTCATACAGCTTTAAAGTAGAAAACTAGGACATAAAACCAGACAAGTCAGTCTCTAAGGCCTGTGACTTTTCATAGTAGTGTGCTGAAGCAGGTGGTTGAGAGGACCACAAGCTTCCACACTGGTTAGGGACATGTTTTTTCCTCTCTCACTGGAAACAAGAAAGTATATAAGACCCCAAAACTAAGAAGTGCTGACCAGAGGAGAGGAGCATTCACTCAGCTCCTTCTTTCCTGTAAATGCTTACAGATCAAACTTCTTATTTTCAAATATTTTCCTGTAAAAGGCAGGAGAGTAGCTTCTGCCATGGATTTGTTTATTTACAGTAAGCAAAATGCAGACATTAGTTAGGAGAGAGGCATGAAAATAGCCCATCAATTACTTTTGTATCCCTAAACCATGCTAGGAACTTCAAGTTTCTTGTTTAAAATGTTACAACATCTGTTTAAGATAGTAGCTTCATTTCTTGGGTGAGATAGCTATGTCATAGAGAGGTTAAGTGTCTTGCCAGTGCCACACAGCTAGTAACTGGAAACGTCAAGGTTTAAGCCAAAATTATCTGGCTAGAGACTTATTTTGGGGTTGCCAACTGTACACCGAAAGCACTGGCTATGCAGGTGCTATTGGGGAGAAACTGAAGAAGAGGCTCTCAGGTAGTCCAGGGAAAATATTGGACCAGATTAGGCCCCTCAAACTCTTCTGCTGCACTAAAATATTTGAGAATATCATAGCCTTAGTCAACACAGCTTCAGACATCCTTGTGCTCTGTGGTTATATGACATTCTTGATGAACATTTGTCAGATTTTAGCAATTAGAACTTTAGAAACCTCTGTCCAGATTCATTTTAATTCATTGTTTTCATGCAGAGTTATTTAATGTGAACCTTATTTTATGTAAATGAATATATCAACCTAAGCACTTTACATATTAAATATCAGGTAATAGTGACTCTGTGTTGCGTCTTGTTACCCTCTTTCAAGAGATGTGAAAACTGAGGATCAACTGGGTTCGGTGGCTCAGCCTGTAATCCCGCGCCTTTGGGAGGCTGAGGTGAGTGGACTGCCTGAGCCCGCGGGTTCGAGACCCGCCTGGGCAGCGAGACCTCATCTCTACAATAAATCAAAAAATCAGCCGGGCGTGGTAGCACATGCCTGTAATTCCGGCTACTTGGAAGGCTGAAGCTGAAGGATCACCGGAGCCCAGCAGGTCAAGGCTGCGGTGGCTGGGAGCGTCCACTGCACTCCAATCTGGGCCACAGAGTGAGACTCCAACTCAAAAAAAAAAAAAAAAAAAGAAGGAAAACTGAGTATCAAAGAAGTTAAGTAACCCTCAATCCTCCAAATCTCCACAGTTAATTTCACTGGAGCCAGAATTAAGGTACAAGTTTGTTTAACTCTGCAACCTGTTCTCCTTCTGCTGGACCATGACTTAGTTGGGAAAGGGCCTTCTTGCACACCCTTTCATATTCACCCAATAACAGATGGTTCATGGCTTGTGCTGCCTTTCCTTTCCCGTTGGATTTTGTTTAGAAATTTGTTTGTCTTTGCTCCTTGGGAGCTGCTTCCTCCTGCTAGATGACTCAAGCTTTTCAGCCAATTTGTCCCTCAAATCCCTCATTAGGGAATCCAGGCTGGGGAGAGTTCTAGGCACAGTTAAAAGGATTTTTTCCTCTCTTTCTGTCTCCCACTTCTTATTTTTGCTTTTATTTTTAACTGCACTTTTTTCTGACAGGAACTCTGTTTGTCCTGACTTGAGTCTGATGTTATGAGTCATTGGGGAGATATAATATGCTGATTGCTGAACCAGGTTATTATTTTTTCTTTTTCTATGACTCATTCTCTTCAAAATCTCTAATTTATGATAAAAGTCAGTAAGATGTAAGCACAGAAAATGTTTCTAATGGGCTGTCTTATTATGTTTGGGCCCACTTTGTCTAGTTTACCTCTTGGTGTGAACAATGTAAATCACTGTGTCTTTTAGAAAGAACTGGAGCCAGTGGCCGGTAACAGCCCCTGCACCATGACCAGATAGGTAATGAGAACCAATGGAGCTTGGTTCAAGGAAGAGTTGAACTGGGGTTTCAGTTGAAAGAGGAGAAAACTTTTGATAAGATTTTATTGGTACTCCCTACATATGTGCACCAAAAGGGCAAAGGACCATGGGAAAAATGTTTCTAATGAAAGAACATTATAAGCTGTCATCCCTTAAAATGCCACCAAAATAGAGTAAATTTATATGCAAAATATGAACACGGTTCGCAGGATTACAGTGTAAACTAAGAAAATGTACTCAGGCATAGAGATGGGATTTTTTTTTAAAGATCCATTTTATTACTTAAACAAAGAGTCAAAATATTAGCCAGGACTGAATTTTCTAGGTCTCTTTCAATATACAACTACCTTTCATAGCCCCTGGGACAGATGCAGCCTCTGTTTGAAAATCCCCAGAGATGGTGGACTTCCTGTGTCCTAAAATATTTAAACATCTGAAATTCATTGACAAAGGATTGAACACCTAACATGTGCCCTGGTGTCTCCTAGGAATCAAAGTCACAAATGTGATAAAGATGTCTCTGAAGGCCCTAATCTTAGGAGGACAAACTCCTGACTCTTACTCAGTAGCCTTTGCTGTGTCTCTGCCTCCCTAGCCTTGCCCACGCCAGTTAAACCTGTGTGGGAGACAGAGTGTGAGACTGAGGCAATTTCTAAGCTGCTGTAGACATGGTCTTTTGTTCCCTGGACTGCTCATTTGTGCCAGCCCCTATCTGGCAGCACAGCTTGTCAGTGCTACTACCTGGGACTTGCCAGAGAGCAGTAGCTGGAATGGCCCATACCATACTTCCAATTTCAGCTCTCCTCTCTTGTTATGCACAGAGTTCTGTCCCCCCAAAATCCATATGGTGAAGTCCTAATCCCCAATGTGACTGTATTTAAAGACATGACCTTTAAGGAGGTAATTCCATTTTTTAAAAACTTTTTGAATTTATGTAACTTTATGGGGTACAAGTGTAGTTTTTTTTATATGTATAGACTGCATAACAATCGAGTCAGGAATTTCAGGGTATCTATCATCCAAGTAACATAAACTGTTAAGTTTAAATGTAGTCAAAAGGGTGAGATGCTAATCTGATAGAATTTATGTCCCTATGAAAAGAGGAAGAAGCAGGGTAAGGTGGCTCATGCCTGTAATCTCAGAACTTTGGGAGGCCAGGGCAAGAGGATTGCTTGAGCCCAGGAGTTCAAAAGTAGCCTAGGATACATAGCAAGACCTTGTCACTACAAGTAATAAAAAACTAATCTGCTCTAGGTGGCACGTACCTGTAGTCCCAATTACCTGATAGACTGAGGCAAAAGATTGCCTGAGCCCAGGAAGTAGAGGCTGCAGGGAGCCATAAACCTGCCACCCCACTCCTGCCTGGGCAAAGAGTGAGGCACTGACTTAAAAAATAAAAATAAATAAATAAAAAGGAAGAGACATCAGGGGTGTGTGTACAAGGAGAGAAGGTCATATGATGATACAGTGAGAAGGTGACCATCTTCCTGTAAGCCAGGAAGATACTAAAAACAAAACCTGCTTTACCTTGAACATTTAGCCTCCAGAACAGTGAGGAAATAAATTTATGTTGTTTAAAACAACCAATCTTCAATATTCTGTTATGACATCCCGAGAAGACTAGTATACTTCCTTTACTAACATTCTCTTCTCCAGAGAGGTGAGTACCTTGGTCTTGGCTATCAGGCTAGGTATCATCTTAATACAACTGATACCAAATTGATGTTGATGTTTTGATTCAGTCTCAAAGATGGTTCAGTCTTTCTTCTCTTTTCCTTTTTATTCTTTTAAGTTTCACTTTCTTCAAAGCCACTAAGGTTCTTTATCACTTTTCTTCCTGACTCTAGAAATCAGCATTTCCTTCATCTCTTTCCAAAAGACACTTGTTTTCGATTTTTATAAGGAGACTCAATATAAACTTGGCATTTTTGTTCAAAGATATCACAACTCCCAACTTCCTTCACCAAATAAAACGTTTGCACAAAGTTCATAGTTTAATGATAGACACCTGTAGAAAAATGTTCATATGACGTGTGACTTCTTCCTAGTGGCACCCAAGCAGACTTCCTAGTGGGAGTGATATTTAAGCTGGGCCTTGAAGAGCAGGTAAGAGTTCATGGATGAAGAAGAGAGGGAAAAGGGTAGCAGAGAAGAGGGTGGTGAGTGAAGCTGCTAGGGGACGTAGGCAAGGCATGTTTGAGGAAAAACAGGTGGACTGGTGTGGTTACAGCTCATGGTTCTAGTTATGAGGGAAAGAGCTGGGATGGAAAGCACCACGTGGAATGTGACTACTGGCACCATTATCTCCTGCCCTCTGAGTCCACGTTTCTTCTGAAAAAGTCTTTAACAGATGACAAATGAATGAAATAATGTTTTTGGTCAGCAATTTACTTGGGCTTGAGGAGGTAGTTGAGTAAAACAGCTTCTTCCCATCCCCTTTCTATATATTTGTGCTTTGGAAAAATGGTTCCAAATTTATTTATTTATTTATATTTTTGGGTTGGAGTCTCACTCTGTCACCCAGATTGGAGTGCAGTGGCCACTGCAGCCTCGACCTGCTGGGCTCCAGCGATCCTTCCGCCTCAACCTTCCAAGTAGCTGGAACTACAGGCGCACGCTACCACGCCCAGCTAATTTTTTGATTTATTGTAGAGATGAGGTCTCACCAAGTTGCCCAGGCGGGTCTCGAACCCGCGGGCTCAGGCAATCCACTCACCTTGGCCTCCCAAAGCGCTGGGATTACAGGTTGAGTCCCAAATTTATTTTTAAAATTAAACATTGCCTCTCCTCGATAGGCTTTCATTAACATTTTCATTGTCTAATCAAGACACAGTGAGATGGACTGTGCACAACTTTTTAAGATCTCTCACCTGTTAAAAAATGGAGCATAGATTAATCCTCGTATTTTTATGAATCCAAAGCTGTGCTTCTTCAACCATGATTCTTTCCTCAAACATTGAGTAGAATTTTTATAAGAAAATAAAAGTACTTCAAGCCAGGCATGGTGGCTCATGCCTGTAATCCCAGCACTCTAGTAGAACTAGACAGGAGGATTGCTTGAGCCCAGGAGTTGGAGACCAGCCTAGGGAACATAGCAAGACCCCATCTCCACAAACAAATTAAAAATTAAAAAATTTTAAAAGCCAGATGTGGTAGTTTATGCCTGTAACCCCAGCACTTTGAGAGGCCAAGACAGAAGGATTGCTTGAGTCCAGGAGTTGGAGACCAGCCTAGGGAACATAGAGAGACTCCACCTCTACAAAAAAATTAAAAAATTTTAAAACCCAGGTGCGGCGGTTCATGCCTATAATTCCAGCACTCTAGTAGGACTAGACAGGAAGATTGCTTGAACCCAGGAGTTCAAGACCAGCCTCACCAGCAAAATAGTAAGACCCTGTCTCTACAAATAATAATAATTTCAAAAATTAGCTGGGTATGGTGGCCTGCACCTGTAGTCTCAGCTACCCAAGAGGCTGAGGAGGAAGGATTGTCTGAGCCCAGGAGGTAGAGGCTGAGCTCTGATTGTGTCACTGTGTCCCAGCCAGGATGACAGAGCAAGACTCTCACTCAAAAACAAAAACAAAAAACAAACAAACAAAAAACCCGAGCAATTCAATATATTGTGATAACTTATTTTGCTGACCCTAGGAAAATGTCCAACAATTGTCTGAATTAACCATGGCAAAAGTAATTTCTCTTTGGAATCATTGACACTCTCTTCTCTGAGTGAGTTAAGTGAATTACCTTAATGGGGAAAATGTGTATATATAAGAGGATACCCCAAGAAAACTTGAGTTATTTTTTGGAGGGCGGGTCCCTTGTAGTACAGACTTCCCCCACTAGGTAAATGTTCTAGGAACCTATTGGCATCAGTGTACCAGCTAATGTTGTGAGACACTGTGTTTAGCTTCAGTGAATTTTTTGTTTTTTTGGCGATTATTTCAACAAATTTGTCCATTTCATGATGGGTAATTTATGAGTGCACCTACCCACATTGTGCTGAGTATTCAGCAGTTTTTGACCAAAAACAGCTTGACTTCTGTGCTCCACCCTCCCTATTCACCTGAGCTTGCCCTGCATGCCTTTTTCTTGTTTATTTGTTTCTCAGATGAAAGGGAATTCCTCAAAGGGAAAAATGTTGCTGATGTATAAGAGGTGAAACAAAAAACAGTACAAGCACTAAAAGACATCAATGTTCAAAAACCGTTTTGAGCAGTGGAAAAAGTCTTAATAGGCATCAAATGAAGAGTACATTGAAGGTGACTGAAGTTTAAGCGTGTAAAAGTAAATACACAATTTTTATAAATAAATTCTAGTTTTGGGGGGCTCCCTCTTGTATATTTTGAAAAGCAGTATATGTAAAGTGCTGAGGGCAATACATGATATAGAGTAATCACTCAATAAATGTTGGTTAGTATTGTTTGGAATAAATACAATAATATTTTCTCAAGTGTATATATAAATATGCATATATATTTATTTCTAAATGTATATAAAGGTATATGGTGATTGTTTTAAAAGTAGTGCTCACAAATGTATTCATTTAATTTATTCAGTTCTTCATTCAGCTAACTTTCCCTGACCTCTAGGTCTTTTGGGTCAGAGTTGTGGAACTCACATTTCAAGAGAGGACATGCATCACTTAGACCTTATTAGCAAAATGCCATGGCAGGTGCTATCATCTTTGATAACTTCTTCATATGACAAGAATTGTGTGATGTTTTTGGTAAAGAAAAGAGAAGGATAATTCAGGATTTTTCCTCTTGCATAGCTGGTTGATTTATTTAAATTATTAATAGTTGAGAAAAACTACCGTCTGTCTCATAATGCCTTATCAGTAATGCCATGGAAATGTTTACTACTATCAAACTTGGAAAAAAATCATCATCATATTTATTTTATTTCAAATCTATAAGGTTTCAAGTCATTTCACATTTTCTCATACATCCTTAAAAACTATGATTAGACAACATTCATTAACTAGCTTTTCACGAAGTCTTTCGTTACAATGGCATATTATGAGTTTGCCATTTTGACAATGTCAGTATTCCCAGTTAAATCATCAGGAAATTTAGATACTAACTTTCATAATTCTATTTTATCTTATCCTCTTCTGACAAGAAAAAAATGTGGAGTGTTTTAATTGTATATGCTGTACTATCAAGGGTATTCTGGGAAGGATAGCACTTCTATTTCAAATTATGTGCTTACCATTTTACATGTTTGATGATTGAAAGCATTTTACACAGATTAGCTTCTGGCTCAGCACATTTCAGAACCTGTTTCTCCTCTACTGCCCGCACACTTCTGCAGCCGGGGGGCAAGTTTATGTCGTGAATCAACCTCTGGTTCTGCTCCTTTGTGTCATGGTACTGGTTGAGTCGACACAATGGCGGGTAGGACTTTTTCTAGAAACCGTTCCTACATCAGGATGGCTAGCGATAAATCAATCGTTATGAAAACAACTGGGAAACATATAAATTCATTCCAATAAACCCAAACTAATTCCAACTAAAATTTTTCTGCGTTCGATTCTCAAAACGCCAACAATCACTGTAACACCACTCAACACAAGGAAAAGTTTGACAGAGAAAAAGATGTAATGGAAAAAGACAACTGTCTTAACTGACCACAGGTAAAGTATCTTTTGCAAATTTTACAAAACCGTATCCATATCCAAACACATGGTGAGGGTCCCTCTGAGAGCCTTGGAAGGAACTCATGCACGTGGAAGACTCAGAGCTTCCGTTTCTTTACACTCACAAAAACACATAACCCTGGTTGCACACTTGGAGTCTTTGCAGAATGTAAGACTAGTTTATATCACTTTAAAAATCACTGAATGGGATAACAAGGAACACATGCTAATTCCCAGACCATGACCTGGGACACAGATTTTAAAAAAGAAAAGAAATAAAATAGCTCCCTTGTGACCATGAAGCTTGTCAGGGTCTGGACATAGAAGTCACCTTTGTTTGCTTGTACTTTTTGGCACCCAAACTGTTGACTTACGAGCTGTGATCATCGAAATGGTCTGTGTCAAGAATAACAGCATCTCACCTTCATCAGGCCACCAGGGTGTACCTAAACCTTCTCTATGGTTCTTTGTCATTGTAATCTGATCAAAGGCAAAGCGAAAAAGAAATTGTGGCGTGGGGGTGGCCCAAGTACACTGTAACATAAGTTGTCAGCAGGGAAGAGTGAGCTGGGCTGTAAATATTAGGGAGGTTTCAATGGCTGGAAAGTGGGGAATGGGCCTTGCTGATGGGCAGAGGTTCAGTTGAATGCTCTAAGGAATTGTTTCCTTGAGAGTCATGTTCTCCTAAATCTAGTTACCCTGGAGATCCATCTTTATACTCTTACAACCAGGGTGGTTTGCCAAAAAATAAAATATGACCATTTTTCTCCTCTTCCTAAAGACTTATCAGTGGTTCTGATGAACCTCAGAATAAAACCTCGAAGCCTTAAGCTGACACCCAGAGCTCTTTATTATCTGGCCTTGGCCACCAACAGCATGATCTCACATTCTGGTCATCATTCCCTCGGTGCCTGTGGTAGACAGGTTCTCCAAAGAAACAGGACCAAAAGAATGTATACATCTGTGTCTGTATCATTTACATAATCTATATCTATGGAGCGAGAGAGATTTTAATTGTCCTTTGCATTACCCTTTCTAACTTAGTACATAATGCTGATTTTCTATTTTTGCCCATATCACGTTGCAATTTGAGTCTAACAAGGAAAACTATAAACTTCTATAAGTCTATCCAGTCAGAAACCACTTTCGGTGTTTCAAATAAAGGAAACAATAAAAAGAAGGAAAAACAGAAGAGAAAATTCAGAGGAGGAGAAATAAAAAGGAAGAAAGGTTAGATCCACTGATCAGATTTTGCTATAGACGCCCTTGTACTGAAGTTTACAGTTTACCTATACTCTGGGTTGCAGGAGACATTATCACAGCTGATCCCAGATCCTGAATCGACTAAAGGGGCACTGCTTGGGCCAGGGTTGGAGCTTCTAGAATGTGCTACTTCTGTTCGGGTCACTGGAGGCTGTAATTTCTTCATGCTCAAGGCTAACAACATCAAGCAACTTCTACACAGTCAGAGGAACTCTAACTTCTGTCCCCAGCCTTGTGATCCCCAGCCAGTGCTTCCTGTTGGACGATTCCAGCAGGAATCCTGTTGGCAAGGGAGCTCCAGAAATGTAGTTTGCAAACTCCTAGCTTTAGCTAAAGTTAAGTGTGTCTTGAGGCCCCGTGAAGCTACTAATCCCGAGGATTTTACTGTGGTCTTCACCTTTCTCTTTGCAACATTGTCAAAGCAGTGATGAAAGTTTAAATAAGTTAATCTGTTGCCAAGCAACTCATTTTATATCAGCACACTTCTCATTGCTGGTGGTGGTGTTTTTTCATTTTTTAAAAAATTTCTTCAGCGACAAGGTACTGTCAGGTCTTAAGAAATTATACATGCCCCAACAATACTGAGTTTTCTCTTCTTCTTTTTCTAGAAATGTGCTGAGTGTTATCACCTTTGACATTGGTCTCTATGAAGCTATAGAGGAGTATAATGGCATGTCTTCTTTCAAAACCTCACATACTTTCAAGAGACATTCGTTGCATTTTTATAGGCTTTTTACTTTCTTGTTCTGAAAATGAAGTAAGCTTGATGTCTTTAATAACACCATGGCCCTCTCCATCTTTTATTTTTCTTTTTTTCAGTGTTTCTCTGTTGAGTATTAGGCATATTCCATATTGGGCTTTGTTCCTTGAGAAAATAACGTTCAAAACTAGCTGATGAATCAGAGATTTTTGGACACTGCCATCCTAATTGCAATTTGGTCTTTCAGTTAGAAAAATTTCAGTTTACTCATCACTGGAAGAAGTTTAAATGAAGTCACGTACACATAGGTGTGTGTTTTTTCACATTTAGATTGCTTCTGGTTACATTGAAGGGATAGGCAGGTATTGGTCATTCTGTTGTCAATAGGTGCTGCTCCCAGTACTTTCTATCCACTATTACAGTCCTGTTTTCTTATTGCTCCCATTTTACATATGAAGAGATAAGGAGAAAAAAAGTAAAGTAATTTCACAAAGTCACATCAGTCATTTTTGGAGACAAGATTTAAACCTAGGCGTGTTAGTGTCAGGATAGAGAAATTGTCACTGTGGTGTGATGGCTTCATGCTTCATACCTATGATCATGGTGAAGCTGATAAACTTTAGGATCCTTTGTAACTCGTAAGTTTATAAAATATTATACTATTTTAGTTTTGTATGAAGGCATTTTTTTCACTGTGATCCTCACCAAATACTTTTACATGCCTAATTATAGCACAACAATATGTCTCTAGCAATGAAAGGATGCAGCTATGAATAGCCACCTAATAATTCCTATCCTTGTTATATTCTGTTATAGCAACAGTCTCAAACTGGGTCTACTGGTGAGCATATTTTAAAGACATGGCAGCTTGTCCTCCCATATGGTTCTACCAATTACATAGTTCGACCTGACATTCTAGAAAAGAAGATACTGCCTCATTCCATTGTCTTCAATATCCACAGACTGAGCTAAAGTTTTAGCCCTAGTCTATCTGCTCTCTGTAGCTTTTTTCTTTGTTTCCAAAACTGCACATTTTGAGCATTATAACTAGAATAGATGCAAGGCTTTCTTTCTACTATTTGCCTTGTTGGACTGACCAAGACTTAGAAGATGGGAAAGTAAGATCACTTTTAGTTAAATGTGTTAGGATCCTTCAACCAAAAATACTAATCTTGCTACCTATTATCTCCTATTACCACCACCACTTCACTGGAACCACATACCAAGCAGTTTTCTTTATATTTGTTTCGATATATTAAAATCCCAGCACCCTAGGAGGTATGAAAGCCAAGGTATCAACCAGTTAAATTCTGAAAGGGAAGTTGCTGAATAGTCTTACATGCAGTTGGTGTTAGAAGAAAGGGTCATTGTCAAAGTGAATTAAGGTACACTTTGAGTCTCAAGTTAAAAACCTCTCCTTTTAGATTTTTTAAATCTCTGACTCTTACCCTTTGAGATGAAAAAATATATATATGAAATACGTTTTGCAAAAACCACAGGCATTGGACAAATGCATGTTGGAGAGAAGATAAAGACTGCTCTATAGAAGGTAAGGTAAATAGTTTTGTGAACACCTTCCCTACTTCTAGGCTTTGGAAAGTTAAGCTGGAAGGTTTTCTTCCATAAAGATCATCATTTATTTAATAACTCTATATATCATGAAACATTTGATAATACTTTGTTAAAGTATAATACCATCTTCCATATTAATTATTCCCTTAATTCTTACAACAGCCTCTCCCTCTTCCAAGGTGCAAAATCTGAAGTCCCACTGTGTCCTCCACTTCTGGCTCCACACTCTCCCTATAGCACCTGCACAAGAAGGCATCTCTTGAGCAGTTCAAGAAGTAGTTGAGACTCTCAGCTCTTCTCCCCCTTCTTTTCAGATCTGCCTTCTTGCAGAGAAAATAGACTTCTAGAGGCAGGCAGTTGTTCTTGCATCAAGGGGCCAGTAGTGACAATGACTAGGTGAGTATGTCATTTAATTATTGAAAACAGCATGAGGACTCCACTGTTGCCACACAACTGAGCCATAACTTTTAACTGGGGCTTTCCCACTTTGTTTTGGATTTAATCTTCTTGTGTTCTATGGTTATCTGTCCATCTGTTCTGAACTTTATCAAAGAGATGGTTAGCTATTGGCTTTTCCAACACTGAGGTGCCATCTATGAGCCAATCATAATACTAATTATTTGTATTCACTCATTTAATGCGTATAAGAATCCCACAAGTTATAAATGGGAAAATGATGCTTCAAGGAATTAATTTTAAAAAGTAAAACTTGCCAGAGTTATATAGCTAATTAATGGCAGAGCTGAGAGTCAAAGTCAACACTGCTTGACTTCAAAGTCCCTCACTTAAATCACAGTCCACACCTTTAATAATTATTGCCTTTTCATAATACTGTAAGAAAGGGATTGGCAGTAGTGAGAAATTGCCAGGGGAGGTGGGGGCGCACCTCATCAACAAGGGTATCTGCATGATGAACATTTATATACCTAACCCTGAATTGTACTCCACATCTTTGAAATAAAAAGTAATTATTATTATTGCCTTTGTCCCACTTCCACCTCCTCAACTGTATTCCTGTTGACCCATTCAAATACCTATTGCAGAGGTTTGAGAGAAAATCTGCCCTGTGGTTCAGTTCTAGATACTACCTTTTGATCCCGTGTTTTTTCCATTGCCCCACTGGACAGGATATGCAAAATAGGAAGAGGTCACTGGGTTCCCCTCTAGCTCTTCATTCTGTGCGTAATCTAAGATTCATTCTGTGGGTAATCTGAGATGGCCTTTTCTCTTCATAATCAGGAACCTATGATATCACAATGAGTCTTTCTCATAGGAGAAGAAATGGATTCTGACAAAAAAAGAAACCCTTTAAAAAAGCAAAGTGCTTGTTTTAGTTCATTACTGTGGCCAAGCTTGCAGGTTTCCTTTCTATTCCTTTATTTATTATCTCCTTTTTAAAAGACACATTAGCCCTATTTAATAGAAAATATTTTGTAAATGCTAACTCAAAATAATAACAGCAAACAACTTGCACAATTATTTCTATTTATTTTATTTACATTAAAATGGAATCTGAGCACAATTTTTAGAACCCCTCAGAACCCTAGTCTTCTATGGGTAAATAAAATTCTTGATGTCAATGGAAACTTAGGTTGTTCATATATCTTGGCTATTGTAAGTAATACTGCAATGAACAAGAGGAAAAAATGAAAATGTCTTGACGTCTTTCTTTTTATGAAAATGGCTAAAAGGAAAAGTTAAGGTTTGAAATAGTCAAACCTTTTAGTTTCTGAGGCAAATCACTGGACTTGGTTTGCACGAAATCAAATACTGTGTTCCTGCCCTTTGATAGACGATACACTCCGAAGTTGCTGAGTACACTCTATAATAGAAAAAGCAATCTACAGATTATAAGAACCTAGAGGAGGAGAAATAGTCCAGATCTCTCTGCTTGATGAGACTTTTATCATCCATGTGGAACCACTTTAGGTTACTCAATTACTGTAGCACTGAAATATTTTAAAATTCTGAGCCATGTATTGCCACATACTAAACACAGATTCAGCAAACCATCCACTATGGCATTCTCATAGAATCCCAGGCTAAGGAGTGACAGAGATTCAGAATTTGCAATCCAGAGAAGCACCTCATCAGGCGTTCAAGAAAGCCTCTGGGAAAAGAGGCCTTCTGTTTTTCTTTCTTCCTTTCTGCATAAGCTCCCCAAATGCTTATTTTAGTCATCTGGATAATCATTTAATACATGTAATTTATCCAACACTACACTTAAGGCGAATCACATAGGTTATTGGGAGAGAGAGAGAGAGGACCAGAGTGGAGCAGAAAAGGGGGAGTCCAATCCTTGGGGATGGTCTACAGTCAGACTGAGAATGATCCTCGCCTGTTTCTGGTCCTAGGAAGTTGTTACTCATGCTGACATTTTTATTTAGGGCAACATGCCAGTCCCAACATAGATGCTTTAAAAAAAATTTATCCCTTTGCACAGATAGACCCTTCTTCTTGAAACACTGTTCTCACCCACATCCACCAGCTAATTTCTTTCCTGCCTCAAGGGAAGCTCATTCATTCCACATCACACCTTCCCTGTGCTCTCTGATACCTCATGTGTCTCTGTATCAGGTGGAGTGATAACTATTAGTGTCTCTACACTGCCAGCTCCATGAAGGAATGGCTCTGCTCTGTCTTATTTATTTCTATGTTCCCGGAAGTCAGCATAGACCCTGGAAAAGAATGAGTATCTCTCAGAAATTATTAATTGAATAAATTAATGGATGAATGAATGATCATAATTGAAAAGTTACTTGCAGTGTGTGTGTTAATTACCAGTCTACTCTGTTGCCTGAACCCTATACCTGTATACATAAGTAATCACCTGATGGACATCTATATCTGTATATGTCACATGTCCTCTGACTCTACATAACTAAAATTATATTCTTTAAATTCTTCTAATACTTCTTATAACCTAATCCTCCTTCTCTGTTTTCTATTTTACCCATTGTTTATCTCACACTCTACATTTAGAGTCATCATTAATTTCTTTTCAAAAGTGCAATGTGTCATGAAAACTTCATCAGTGGCTTTTCTATTCATGGCCTCTTATATTCTGAGATATGTTGCATACAGTTTCCAGGATGATTAGAAAATATATTTATCTGGCAATAAACAGACAACAAGCTTTGATGGGTCTCTATGGCCTGTAATCTGAAGAGACCAGAGTCTTATGGTGGTAACTCAGGAGGCAGAATAAGGGAAACCCAGAGAGCAAGTGAGCAAAGGCATGTTTTCCTGACCTCAGACTCTAGTCCTCTGAGATCCACAGGCTGTATGGGTCTGGTTATCCCAGAAAGCAGCGAGGCAGAACATCTCTCCTGAATGAGGAAAAGGATCAATGGCAGGTCAGGACCTCAGACTTGAAGGAAAACAGCACCCAGGATTGCTGGGCTATCCCCTCCACATTCCAATATAGTACACACTTTGTCAACACATGAATACTCTTTCTTCTAGAAAGCATAGTCTTAGGCTAGGTATGGTGATTCATGCCTATAATCCCTGCACTTTGGGAGGACGAGGTGAGAAGATTGCCTAAGCCTACAGGTTCAAGATTAGCCCGGGCAATTTAGCAAGACCTCATCTCTACAATAAACCAAGAAAAATTAGCTGGATGTGATGGCACATGCCTGTGGTTCCAGCTACTTGGAAGGCTGAAGCAGAAGGATTGCCTGAGCCCAGCAGGTTGAGGCTGTGGTGGTTGTGAGTGTGCCACTGCCTTCCAGCCTGGGCGACAGAGTAAGACTCCAACTCAAAAAAGAAAGAAAGAAAGCATAGTCTTAATTTTATCCCAAATGTCCTGCATTCCTCATCTCAAATTTAGCAAAGAGCTGTAAATACTGTTCATTCACTTTGCATGTTTGATAGGTACAAAAGAGACTCTGCAAATAATTTCAAGTATTGTCCTTAAGAAGCTTTGTGTGCAGAAATTTTTATTTATAATCAAATGATTGATCTCTGACTTCCTTAACTCATTTTATCATTCTCCAAGAGGTAAAACCACCAATAACTACTACTCAAATGTTTAGAGTGTTTTATAGATTACTGAGAGATTCCATTCTTATCTGCTCCATACACTTCTCTAAGGAAGATCTCAGATGATTATTTCCATTTAATAATGGTTTTACAAGAAAATGGAGGCTTCCAGAAGGTAAGTGTTTTGGCCAGTGCTGCACTCCTAGTATGCAGGAGAGACAAGACAAAATGTCAGACATTGTACCTTCCACAATTCTTGATTGGATTCCTCTCTTCCTCTCTTTACCACTAAATAGTCACGCTATCTTGTTTTGTTTTCAGTTTCTTTCCATCTTAATATACCTATTGTTTTAAATCTCAATTATTCAGAATAAAATTGTTTACAAGAAGGTGTTAGGATTTGTACAAACCTAGATCAAAATCATACTCCCGACACATGTTTGCTGTGTGACATTGAATGATTTATTCAACATTACTGAATTTTTATTTTTCATATTTAAATGAGATAAATGACACCACACCCTAAGGTGAAGATCACACAGGACGCAGTGAGAATGCTTGGAAACTCTACATGTATCACATACGCTAGCTGTTGTCACTGTCTTGGCAACTCCCACCCAGGCTCCTCTGCTGGTTCCTAACTTCTGGGCTGTTGTTGTGCATTTTGACCATATACATGGGATTCAGTTCCTTGAAAGAGGCCCCATGTGATATTGCTTCTGGGTCTGCCTTATTTGAACAGTAGACAATTAGACTTAAGCTTTGCTAAGGAATGCTTTTGTTTATCCAATATAATTAGAAGTCAGTTCTAAATGGTGTTATAATGACAGGTATAAAATATTTAATGAGCACCAGGTATTGTGGATATACAGATAGCTAAGGCAAGGTTTCTGCTCTTAAGAGTACATGGCATATGAAATCCAGAAGACAGCCATGTAAATAGCTTTATAAGTGTGTGATAAATACTATATGTGTACACAAAGGCTGCGAGGACACAGGACAAAAGCTTGGTTAGAAGAAGCATTTAGTGGAAGCCACTTTGAAGAGACAGCATTGAACTGGGACCAGAACTGGGACCACCAGAGATGAGAAGATGATGATGTTGCCTCAGCAGGTAGGCAGAGAGAATGACACTTAAAATATCCACCAGGGTGTTTTGGAACCAACGTGGTTCTGTTTCATGCTTACTGCCTATTTCACCTTGGGTAAATTACTCAACACATAATTTAATTTTTCTTATTTGTAAAATTGATTCTAATAATACCTACCAAAAAGGTCTTGATGGTGAGAAAATTATATTGGGGTATTTCACTAATCTAATGCTTGATACACAGAAGATATTCCAGAAATGTCAAGTCTGAACTGGCAGAAGTGTGGCCAATTCATGGAATACAAAGAACATGATGACAACAGCAGAGTTTTGGATGAAAGTGTCCAAAGGTAAAATCCCTGAGAAAAAAACAGTGTGGATTCTTGGCCTGTGAGAGAGACAATAATGGTCAGATTTTGTGGTGGTGTGTTTGTTTCTTAGGGTTATCAAACTGCCTCTTCGAGGAGTTTTTCTCCCCTCTCCCTATTAGTGTTTATTGAGGGCTTATTTGGTTTCTCAGAGCTGAGATCCCTTGCTTCAGTGGGAATAGTGATCATGATTTTCTTAGCATAGCAACACATCAGCTATGAAAGTTGCTGACCTTTCAGCTGCACAGTGAGAAATCTCTGCAGCTGATGGCCGTCCACCCTGGGTTAATGTTTCACACAATGGAGGTTTTATTGGGGAAGCCACATTCCAAGAGGAATGAATTATGTACAACTCTTTCAAGTGCATCTGCCCAAGCTCCCATTCTAGCGCCCCCTAAACTTAACTCTGTACCTGTGTATTCAGCACACAATCATACTCTTGACCCCAGGAAAATAATCATCTAAAAGACAACAGGTAAATAAATACCTCCCACCAGGTACCTGATGGAAAACAAGGAGCTGCTCATGTTCCCTGTGCAACTATCTTTATTTTTAAGGTCTCCTGAACAGCAAGAGGGTCAAAGTTCAAACTCCTCAAATTCATGATATCAAGTTACTGCTAATAGTGCTGTATTCAAACTACTGGGCTTTTGATTTTGTTTTTTAACTCCAAGCTCTGGTTTGGAGCAATAAGGTTAGCCACCTGAAACAACAACATTTGCCTAATCTATTTCCCCAGCGAAGATTGCTTTCTGTGTTATTTTATTTTTAAACGGAGTTAACATTAAATGTGCATGTTAGCTCAAGTTCCTGTCCCCCTGAATGGGTCTGTTTGTTTCTGTGTGTCCCTCTCTCATGCTGTTGAGCCCAGCTTTTCTCAAGGTTCAGGAAACTCTAAATATTAATGAAGACCAAAGACCCATGCATTTGGCAACTCCTTCCCCACCACACACTCCATTAAACACAATATCTAAAGGCATTATATAACTTGGGAAACCTGACCAGAAAAAGTATAGCACAATTACAATTGGGCATGAAGTTATTTTAAATGTCATTTATGCAGAAGGAATTGATAGAGTTGACCAGTAACAAGTTTATATTAAGCATCTCTAAAGATCTATAGAGCTGACTGGTTCTCAAAGTGATCGGCAGCATCAACATTCCCTAGGAAACTTGTTAGAAATGCAAATGACTGGAGCCTACCCCAAACCTGCTAAAATCAAAAATTCTGGGGTGGGACCTGGCATCTGGTGACTCTGATGACACCGATGTAACTGTTTGAGAATCAGTGATGTAAACATAGCCTTCCTATTTTGTAGATCCTTAATAATTATTGTTAGAAAACATAGATATATGCCAGAGATCTTAAGACTGAGGTTCAGATGATCCTGAATTCTATTCCTAGTTCTGCCATTGACTGGATATTGAACTGAAGCATCCTGGTTTCCCTTTCCTCATTTGCAAAACGGTGAGAGTAATAAATGCATTCTGCCTGACTCCTTGGGTTGTGATGGTTTAAATAATAAAATGAATATTGCTCAAAGTGCTTTGAAACCTTGAGAGTGCTTCCTATCATGAACATCTGCTGCAGCGCTTTATTGTAAAAATTTCCTTAATCAGTCTCTCCAGCTGTATTGGGACAGCTGAAATTCAGGAAAGATAGTCTTACCACAGTGCAATATTATTATTTGTTATCAATGGTAACAACAAAACACATCATTTCAAGTGATTAGTAAACAGACAGACAAAATGTAGGGGTGTTTCAATAAAACTTGAGGAAAACTTTAAGGATAAGTTTGACAAGCAGAAGTGATACATGTGCTTCTTGGAGCCAAGAGAAAGAGTTGATGACAGAGTTGAGGATATGTAGAGTAGAAGATGTTTATGAGTGTGTCTAAATACCTTTGCATGACTGTGTGTGTGTGTGTGTGTGTGTGTGTGTGTGTGAGAGAGAGAGAGAGAGAGAGAGAGAGTGAAAGAGAGAGAGAGAGAGAGAGAGAGAGAGAGACAGAGAGAGAGAGAGAGAGAAAGGAGAATGTGGGCAAGGTAGAAACACACAACCCATATCTGTATACCTAGTAGAATTTTCTTGTTTACAGTTTACTTTCTTGTACACCCAGCCTGTTAGGTTGACACAGGAGGAAACTGAGGCCCAGAGAACATGAATTACCTCTTTCATTGAGACTGTCATGAGAAGAAGCTAGGCAGAAGCTGAAGGAATTGCCATAAGTGCCAGGGACAATCTTGGGGTTGCTTGATGCTCCTGGTTATTCTGGGATCACTGACTACACATGGATCTCCCTGCAACTTGAGCAAGGTGGAGCCAAGGCGCAGGTGATGAAGATGTAAGCAGGGCCAGCCAGGTCTACTCTCTGCATGTTCATTCCAGTGTCAGCAGCACTCAGTTCCTATTCAATCTACATTGACACTTGTCCTTGTGACATTTCCAGGACACTTCTTGTTAAGTCAAACACTGAAAGAATCTGGAGAGATTTTATTTTTGCCTTTCTGTCTTTATTTATTCTTATGGAAACAATAATAAACCAGCTATAGTATTTAAATAAAAATCCTTTATATCTTTACACCTTTAATATATGATATTTTTGCAATTGTTTATCTCTTTTCCATAGTTTTTTAAAACAGTTGTAATCACAGTATACATATCATCTTGACCCTTGCCTTTTAAATGCTGTTACATAATAAACAATTTCACTTGTTGCTATGGCATTTCCACAATAGCTACATAATGTTTTATTAAGGGAACACACCATAAATTATTGAACCATTTCTGTGATTTCAAGTTGAATTCCCATTTCATACTAAAATAGTTGTGTAAATATAAATAATAATTTATTCAATTTTTACTATGACTTTTGATACTTTGATAATATTTTATTTTCTCTTACATTTTGATAGAATTTACACAATAGGTAAGTACACTATTTTTAATAAGATGCTCATTGTTATCATAAGGCATTCCACAAACATTCTGAATACTATGAAGGTCTATTTATATCCATCTAGTCAAACACACCAACACTTGGCTCCCTTTTATGGAGTTTTGTGCAGTTTTGCTCTTCTCCTTCTCCTTCTCTGTTACCATTCTTTACTAGTTTAATCTGGGAAGTCTGACATCCTCCTTAAACACACACACACACACACACACACACACACACACACACACACACACACACACAGCAGCTTGCTTCTCGTGTCCTGTTTCTACTTCAAAATGAGTTAGATTGCCAGAGTTTTCAGTCTCTCTTTTATTATTCTTTTTCACTTCTTCCTAAAATAAATGTCCATCCCATTCCTTTCTCATTAAATTTAGTACTTGATCTCATCACTCATATTTAGTATTCTTTTCAAGGATTCTTCTCTCTATTCAGTTCTTGCTACTAATGGATTTGGGCAAACTTGGGAGTGCCTGTTGGGAAAGAGCACATCAGACCAGCAAGAAAGATAATTATGGACTCAATGTTCAAGGTTACCTTTTTTACTTTGGCCATGATTAAATGGGCCTATTTACAATCCTCAACTTTATTCCTTTCTTTTAAAGACACACATATATACATTAAATGTAATATACTCACCCTCAGCTTTTAATTTTACTATCAATAATATTCCTTTTTCAAGGTCCTGGATCTTTTATTTTCTTATTGTATTATCTATATTTTATAGAATGCCTCAATTAACTTTTTGAAAGGAATGAAAAAATAAATAAATGAGTGGATTTCACATGATTGGAATACACATAGATTTGAAAGTTAAAAAAAAAAATCATGGAAAGACATTCCCTGATGTAGCAACTCAGAAAAAATTGACTTTCAAAATTCAGCTGAGAATACCAAGACCCTGCCCCACCGTACTCTTGTTAGACGTTCCATTCTTGATGCTCCCCAGAAAGGAATTCCTTGGTGAGATAGTGAAAAACTAGCTTGTGGAATCACTGCTGAAAGCCTTCCCTTAATGTCAGTTGTATATACAGATACACTGTGGGGACTTGTCATGCCTTCTCACTGGAAGAGAGAGATGGCAGAACTGGAGATTCATTTTTTTATTTGGGTAAAAGAAATTGGCTAGCTATTTACCAAACCCATTTTCTTGTCTACCTGAGCATGGAGCCAGAAGGCATTTCCAACCTTCCTTGAAGCCAGGTGGGGTCACATGACCAAGTTCTGTCCAATGGGGTGTATGTAAAGGCAGTAAGTACCACTCCCATCCTGGTCCACAAAGGTAGACTACATATCATTTCCTATGCTCTTTCTTTTTTTCCTGAGCTTCATATGATGACTGGCAATTGTTTTAGAAAACACGTATTACAGTTGCCAGAACCACAGCACGGCAGAAGACTGGGTCCCACAATCAAAACTTGAAGGAAAGTCATGCACTAATAAAGAATAAAAATTTGGGCATTTATGTGAGCAAAAAAAGATTTCTATCATGTTGCTATCTTTTCCATTTTTTGTTTGTTGCTTCTATTACTATTCTAATAAAACATGTCATCAGTACAATAGTGTAAACTAGTCTCATCATCAATTCCAGATCTCCTATCCTGCAGTTTAAATCCAGCCTACCAACGTGGAAGACGGTGTAAATGTCTTCCAGAATCTGAAATGTATAATTTTGTTTACTTATTTCAGGTTTTATTAAGGATCTCACACAACTTTTTCCTTTTGAATGATTCCATAGGCACTATTATATGGAGAGAAGAGGTGTCTAGAATTTTCAATGCCTCTATATCTTCCCAGGAGCCCTATATAGCAATCATTTAAAATACAAGACAATTCAATAAAATGACATGAAACTTTCCATGAATTCAAAGAACCAATGGAAACAGACATTTCTATAATATTGGTGAACAAACACATGCTTGCCAATGTCAGAACAATGTATTTTAATGGAATTGTTGTATCCACCAGGCATTCTAGAGTCAAATACTTTCTTTTTTCGAGTCATAATTTTGTCTTTTAAAATCTGTATTTCTAGTGTCACGGAGCATGACTTTTTCTTTCATTTGCCATGTATAAATGGAGCAATTTATTTTCTTTGGAATCATCATTTAAATCCTTGTCTTTGCTTGTGCTGAGGGGTGCATGCATGCTTGTGTGGTGAGGAATTCTGTGAATGGAGATTTTCCCATGAGTGCAGAGGGAGATTGATGAGATTTCCTAAGGTGTGTGATTTCTCCAGGGTTACTGACCACCACAAGATGCTAGAAGAAGAAAGCCAGTGGATTTGTGAGTATTGAACTGTTGAGTATTCTGGATGCAGGTTTTCTGGGTTTTTCTTCTTTTTTCTAATCTGCAATTTAATAAAACCCAGCTGACACTGAGCTTTTTTTGTAAATCATGTTTACGAGATATGAGTCAGTGATGACATACCCGTAAGCGATTCCAATGAAAGGAGAGTCTTAAAGGCAAGCAGTTGTGGGTTTTGTGGGAAGCCTCGCCAAACATGTTGCTCTAGCCTGTGGGGCAGATTCTTTCTTAGCTTCAGTGAGATGAGGAAATCGTCAGAGCATGCTCCAAGATGGGGCTTTTACTGCGAGAAGGTGAAGCCAGACACCAGTTTGGTTTGGTGGTTATCATTCTGACTCTCCACGCTGTCAAAACGAGGGTGTGGCTGTGACAGAACACCTTGAGGATGAAACAAACTCAACAGGCAAAGCAGTCAGGAGAGCTTTGTTTAGTTTAGTGGGGGTTTTTTAACCTTATTTTTTGGGGGGAAGCTTTTGAAAATCTTTCTTGAAAGTGGTTTTGTAGCCGGGATCGGTGGCTCAGCCTGTAATCCCGCGCCTTTGGGAGGCTGAGGTGAGTGGATTGCCTGAGCCCGCGGGTTCGAGACCCGCCTGGGCAGCGAGACCTCATCTCTACAATAAATAAAAAAAATCAGCCGGGCGTGGTAGCGCGCGCCTGTAATTCCGGCTACTGGGAAGGCTGAGGCGGAAGGATCACCTAAGCCCAGCAGGTCGAGGCTGCGGTGGCCGGGAGCGGCCATTGCACTCCAGTCTGGACGACAGAGTGAGACTCCAACTCAAAAAAAAAAAAAAAAGAAAGAAAGAAAGAAAGTGGTTTTGTGCAGTAGAATGTTGTTTTCTAAAGAAATCTGCTTCCTTGAACCTCAAATGCAAAAGCAACGATACTTCCCTTGTGTTTTCATCTGATTCCCTCTCTGCATGTTTGCCCTTATCAGACTTTTTTTCCTACTATGCCATCAAACTTTCTTTCTACTATGCCTACTGACGTCATGGTCTTTGAATGCCTTTATTACATATTGAGTGGGAAATATCCTTATAGCTATGAGGCATAGGAAAAAGTAAACTAGCTTCATATCCTCCTAAAAAACTGAACATTTCACTGGAGAAAAAGCATCGTAGGTGTTTCACCTTGAGGTAGAAAATAACACTCTCTATAAGTTAAAACTTTTTATTTTCATTTCTAAAAATCTCATATTTTCATTGGGGAGTGGAATAAAGTGAACGTTCTCTTTCAACTTGTATTGGAAAATATAGAGAGATAAACACAACCCAGGCAGACAAGAATTTATAGACACTCAAGCAGGGTTTTTTTATTTAAAAAATTATCTGTATATTATAGTGTTAAACTCAACTCAACTGCAACATGATTTTTGTCGTTGTTAGATGCCGTATGGTATTACATTAACATCCTAACCTACAGAAGAGAGTATGATTCAGAGATTCAAACATATCATCAATGATCATGGCTAGAATCAAGGTTTTTAACAGGCTTATTTCCGGATAGGTCTTTTCAAGTATAATATTTATAAAATATCATTTGAAATTCTTATTTAACAAATTCTTCTACTATTCAGAGAGCTTGCTTTTATTATTCAGGAGCTGAAAAATACTTTGATTTAGTTATGTAACAAAATACAACTTATAATAGGGAAGAGAGAGATAGGGAGAAACAGAGACCCACTTCTGACAGAGGTATCAGCTACAATAACATCTTTTACTTCACAGAAGAATCCTGGAGAAGGTCTTGATCTGAAGTCATCTTGACCCACCCCAGGCATGATTATGACAAAGCAGAATATTTAGACAGTTGGACATAATCACCAGAGATAAACTCTGCTTTCTACATTAGTTTGCTCCTTCTAATACAGCAAGCACATTCTATGCAGTTCTGAGAATGAAAGGTCAAAAATAAAATTGAAAAATAGTTTATCCATAGAAGAGCAATTAGTATAAAACCAGAAAACCACTTTGAATGATGAAGTAACATTGAAGGAAAAGGAGACATTTAGCAAAAGAAAGTTCAGTGGGGACTCTAATTCTGATTTCAAGGAGAAGAGAGATATTAAGAAAAGGAAAAAGTTGACTCACTCTAGGTAGTCCCATTGGGTGGAAAATTAAGAGCGGGAGACCTCAGCTGATTACTGAACCAATAATCAAAGGTAAAATGGTCTGTTTTATAAGTGCCTTGTTGCTGAAAGTGATCAGAAGTGGTCCTGACAAGGAAACCATAGATGAAATATGCAATGGATCAGATGATTTCTATTTCCTTTCTGTTCTAACCTTCTGTGGTTTAATAAATCATTTGTTTTAAAACGACCCTATTGAATTGATGGAAAAATAATCAAATTTAAGGAGATCTATACTTTATATTGAGAAAGGCCTATCAATAAATTTCCTAACATGTAGACTTACATGATAGACACACACTAGGACTTTCCTATTCTCATCAGTTCCTAATACTGATTGCGCCCATGTTTCTTTGAGTAGGCAGCTAAACTATCTTGGAATTTGGAGGTTTTTCCTTCCCAAGGATGACTTATTAAAAGAAGATTCACTTAGCATCTAGCAGAAAAGTACCTTTTATCATATCTTATCATCTAAGGTACAATACAACTCACATGTACATCATCTACTTCCACTGTATAAAAACCATGTCTAGTTGTTACTGTCCCCTTTTTACAAATGAGAAACTGAGTCCCAGTGAAGTTGGAGCTTACCTGCCTATAGGCATTTTGATATAGCAGATACTTTGGAATAGAGAGCCAAGATAATTTTCCTGTTTTAATAATGTTTCTTTCTTTCCTTCACCACCAAAAAGAATACAAAAAAAAGGAATTATAAGTGGAATTGTATGCAAAATTGTATGCCCATTTTGTTAAAACTGGCCCTAAGATGATATCAAGGGTTCTTATTCAGGAAATGTACTTGTTTTTAATTGTTTATGTCGTTCAAAAAATTTGGAGTTAATCTATTGACACCTGAGTGCCCTTAATCCAATCCTCTCAGCAAATTATTGTATTTAATTTAGTAGGTTTTGCTTTTTTTGTCCAATCATTGGGTTTTCAAGCTATATAGTCAAATAATTAGCAAAAAAGTAATATATGTATACTAATTATTTAACACTGTTTTATTATAATTTTTATACTTTACAAAAAAATGTTGAATAATAATGACATTCTAATTCTTGAATTTAATACAAGCAATTTTAGTACTACCATGTGTTTGTTGTTAGTTTGTAGTATGTAAATCACATTGTGTTAGCGTATTTTCTTTCATTCATGTTTTACTAAGAGATTTTTTTTATGGCTATTAAATTTTATCTATCGCCGAACTCCGTGGCTCAGCCTGTAATCCCATGCTTATGGGAGGCTGAGGTGAGTGGACTGCCTGAGCCCACGGGTTCGAGACCTGCCTGGGCAGCGAGAACTCATCTCTACAATAAATTAAAAAATCAGCGGGGCATGGTAGCACGTGCCTGTAATTCCGGCTCATCGGAAGGCTGAGGTGGAAGGATGGCTGGAGCCCAGCAGGTGGAGGCTGCGGTGGCCGGGAGCGGCCACTGCACTCCAGTCTGGGCGACGGAGTGATACTCCAACTCAAA